>NW_028176625.1:360434-387934 GCF_949987555.1 Borostomias antarcticus | reverse complement strand
AACCTTGAGACAAGAGGCCACATAATCTGCCCCAAGTGCCACTACTTGTTTCCATCCACCGTGGATTTGAACTTGAAGACACCTAATCTGTACAGTAGTCTGACTCTTCTGGAGGAGTTTGGACAATAATATGTAGTAGTCTACCACTGAATGGTGACAGAGGATGTCACCTTAGGATGTCATGACTTTAGAGGATGACATCACCTTCAAGCCCAGAGAGGAAGGGAGATGGTGAGTGGTTCTGTCGTACGGACGGTGTCGGAGATGCACTCCAGTATCTGTTTCTTTTAAAACTCCTCGCAGAGTTCAGAGAACAGAGGTGATCGAGGACGTTCCTGTATCAGAATGCAGTGCGAGAGAGAGAGTTACACACACAGACGTTCGCTTTTCCCCCCTGCGTATCTCCCTCTGTCTCTCTCTGAATCTCTTTCTTTCTCTCTCTGCATCTCTTTCTTTCTCTCCATCTCTGTCAGGGACCAAACCGGAAGGCAAGTGGAGTCATGGGCAAAGTTTAGAAAACTAGGATTTTTATTGACCCAAAACATCACAAAAATGAGACAAAGTGCTGAACCCATAAAAGAGGTCAAATTAATCAGAGGGTTGCCACCAACAGAACATAACAGACCTCCCAACCTGAAGACAAAGGGGAACTTCTATACTGGCTGATCAGACCATTAAGAAACAATAGGGGTTAACCAATAGACAAACATACAACCTAACCCACCAATAACCAAAATAAGCCAATTATGAAAAAGGATTAACATAATTACAATATACTATAAATCATAACAAAAGATCCACAAACAAAGATCCAAAGAAATAACTGAAATACTCAAACTAAACATAACACTTCCCCCACAATGCAGCAACATTTGGACTAGGCGAAATTGGCCGCCTCCTCTATTTAAGGGCGGAGACTAGTGGGGCGTGTCCCTTTTGTTCCCGCCTGGCATGTCATCCCTCCACAGCACTGGTAACTCCAAACAAACACAAATTAGACACCAAAACTAAAATCTTAACATAGCCTATTGAACTGTAAAAAAGTAACTAAGGTGCCGTTTACACGACAACGATCCCTGTAACTTTTGTTGCTGTGTGGCCTTTTGTTTACATGACAACAGCGTTTTGCGGGCCTGAATCCGCAAACTTTTGAAACCGGGTCCCAGAGTGGAATCTTTTAAAACGCCACCGTGATTCTCGCTGTGTAAACTGGTAATACGCAATTCTTGCGAAAAAGGTGACGACACGGTCCCACTTCGTGCCTATAGGCATGCGTAGGATATAGCCTACTTTACTGCTCACAGCTCAATGCAGCTAGATAGCCCAATGAAAGAAAACAAATATATATAGGCCTAGATAATACAAATAAAAGGATGACAAATTAAATATTAGGCCAATTAATCTAGTGATTAGTGAGTAAAAGGATTTGTCTCTAATCATGCAGGTCAGTTTTACAGCTAGACCTACAGTAGGCCTAACAGCTCTAATGGGTTGTGAAGATGTGAGCCCATCATTCTTACTGCCGTAGGGCGGAACAAAAACCTCTCAAAGGCAAGTCACCAGCGAGAAAAGAACAAGATTAGAAGGGAAACCTCCAACAGTTAACTGTGCTCACCATGGAGCATCTCATCCAGTTGTCATGCCAACCAGCATTTCCTTAATATCGGTGTCGGTCCATGTGTCCGGGAACATTTCAATGTCCCGGACAAACGGCAGAAATTCTGGTCATTATATTATTTATTTTGACTTTTCGGCCTGTTGGCCTTCTTCAGAATCTATCAGGCCAACATGCCCAAACGTCCAAATAAAATAACTGCATATGGAGCCAGAGTGTGCAACACTTTTCCTTATGTTTTATGACCAGTTCTTCCAGTGATCCACCTCACAAGATTACCTTGGTATGCGACACCTTTTTGTTATCTATAAGCTTAGGCTTTCATGATTCACATGCTCTATACAAGCACCACTGGACAGCCTTTCACTTTATTTTGTCACCTTTGCTACTTTGAATTACGGCTGTAGGCTAGATGGCATGAATTGGATTTGAAGATGTAATTGGTCATTTTCAATAGGCCTACTTTTGATGCCTATTTGAACGGACTGCATCGATCAATGCAATGACTACACTTTACACAAGTCTGTTTGTTTGGGACTAACAACAGTAATTTATATAATAATATAATATTTTCTCTTTCCATGTTTTTCAGCTTTACCCTTTTCATCAATAAAACGTCATTTTTACAACCATGTCTCATTGACTGGGAAGGCATTTAGAGCTGCAGGTCAAATCATAGCCTAGGCTACTGGGAGGATGAGGCCTAGGCTACTGGGAGGATGAGGCCTAGGCTACTGGGCGGATGAGGCCTAGGCTACTGGGAGGATGAGGCCTAGGCTACTGGGAGGATGAGGCCTAGGCTACTGGGAGGAAGAGGATGACATAATGAGCGTCTTTTTTCCTGAGCGCTCCGGCTGTTTTTGAGCGGCCGCTCCGAGCGCTCAAAGTTGAAAATATCTCAACTTTTCAGAAAGGCGCTGGTCTTGTTACTGCCGCTCCTACTGTTGTCTCCTACGGGTCGTGTCATTTACCCACATCCTGCTTGCTCTAACGGTAGGCCTATCACATCCTCCTTGCTCTAACGGTAGGCCTATCACATCCTGCTTGCTCTAACGGTAGGCCCATCACATCCTGCTTGCTCTAACGGTAGGCCTATCACATCCTCCTTGCTCTAACGGTAGTCCTATCACATCCTGCTTGCTCTAACGGTAGGCCTATCACATCCTCCTTGCTCTAACGGTAGGCCTATCACATCCTCCTTGCTCTAACGGTAGGCCTATCACATCCTCCTTGCTCTAACGGTAGTCCTATCACATCCTGCTTGCTCTAACGGTAGGCCTATCACATCCTGCTTGCTCTAACGGTAGGCCTATCACATCCTGCTTGCTCTAACGGTAGGCCTATCACATCCTGCTTGCTCTAACGGTAGTCCTATCACATCCTGCTTGCTCTAACGGTAGGCCTATCACATCCTGCTTGCTCTAACGATAGGCCTATCACATCCTCCTTGCTCTAACGGTAGGCCTATCACATCCTGCTTGCTCTAACGGTAGTCCTATCACATCCTGCTTGCTCTAACGGTAGGCCTATCACATCCTCCTTGCTCTAACGGTAAGCCTATCACATCCTCCTTGCTCTAACGGTAGGCCTATCACATCCTCCTTGCTCTAACGGTAGGCCTATCACATCCTGCTTGCTCTAACGGCAGGCCTATCACATCCTGCTTGCTCTAACGGTAGGCCTATCACATCCTGCTTGCTCTAACGGTAGGCCTATCACATCCTCCCTGCTCTCACGGTAGGCCTATCACATCCTGCTTGCTCTAACGGTAGGCCTATCACATCCTCCTTGCTCTAACGGTAGGCCTATCACATCCTCCTTGCTCTAACGGTAGGCCTATCACATCCTGCTTGCTCTAACGGTAGGCCTATCACATCCTCCCTGCTCTAACGGTAGGCCTATCACATCCTGCTTGCTCTAACGGTAGGCCCATCACATCCTGCTTGCTCTAACGGTAGGCCTATCACATCCTCCTTGCTCTAACGGTAGGCCTATCACATCCTCCTTGCTCTAACGGTAGGCCTATCACATCCTCCTTGCTCTAACGGTAGGCCTATCACATCCTCCTTGCTCTAACGGTAGTTCATGGAATGGTCACTGGGCACAACGATTGCTGTCCATAATCTGGGCATTAGAACAACATTCAGAACGACTAGCCGATTGATTGCAGGCATAGAGACCTACTGCATATTAGAATAACATAGTCATATAATAATAATGACAACAATAATAATACTATTTATTATTATTATTGTTATTATTATTATTTATAATAATAATAATAATAATACTCATAAGTATTATGATAATAATAATAGAATAGCTAAACATAATATAATATAATCGAATAGAATAGCCTGGTCACAAAATGACACATTTTATAGCATGCATAACGTACAAATCAGCTAGGCCATGAAGCCCAAGGCAGGATATGGCTAAAAGACACGTCATTTTTAGGTGTAGGCCTAAATCAAAGGCTATATGTGTGCTGTTAATTATCCTTTTTTATATAATAACCTATAATAAAATAGAAATGTGTTCAGACTGTGCTTAGGCTAGCCTACTATTGTGAAATAACGACAGGCTACATTTCACACAGTGGTCTGACAGGTGTGTGAAAACCTGGTGGAAGCGGTGTTCATAAAGGAAGTGAATGAATTAGATTTATTTAAGTTATGTCAAATAAGGGGAACTTAAGAAAACTTCCTTAGGTCGTGTAAACGGGGCCTAAATGTGCACGCTACTAATAGAAGTAATGTTCTGTTAAACTGCTAAATAAAGATAGTGTAATGTATGAACAAAACCTGTGTCATGTGATTTGTTTGTTTGACCATGTGGTGGAAACTTCAAAGGAAAGTTCTCAATAATAACTAAATGACTGAATATAATGTGAGTAAATGTAATGTACTGTCAGAGGGTTACCAGATCAGTTGTGTGGCTGTGGATGAGACCATCACACTCTCTCTCTCTCTCTCTCTCTCTCTCTCTCTCTCTCTCTCTCTCTCTCTCTCTCTCTCTCTCTCTCTCTCAGCAGCACTAGACAGTCTTTTATATTCGTCTCCATCCTCAGAGTCAGAGATGCAGACAGAGAGAGGGGGGGGGGGGGGGAGGGGGGGTCAGACACCTCTCACTCTGTCTCCCTCCTTTCCCTGCAAAGTCTTTATCTCTGTCCTCTTCTTTCTCTTTCTTTTTCACCCCTCTTTCTTTGGCTTTCTGTCTTAATTGTTCACTCTCTTAAATAACTTTCTTGCTCTACAAAGTACAGTACATTTCTCTTCCTTCTCTCTCTCTCTCTCTCTCTTGCTCTCCCACTCTCTCTCTTGCTCTCCCACTCTCTCTCTCTCGCTCTTCCACTCTCTCTCACTTTCTCTCTCTCTCTCTCTCTCTCTTCCTCCCTGCCTACTCTTTTTCCTCCCTGTCTGTGATCCTCTGCTCCTATTCTCCTCTCTCCTAGGCAGGGCTCCTATTCTCTCCTCTCTCCTAGGCAGGGCTCCTATTCTCTTCCTCTCTCCTAGGCAGGGCTCCTATTCTCTCCTCTCTCCTAGGCAGGGCTCCTATTCTCTTCCTCTCTCCTAGGCAGGGCTCCTATTCTCTCCTCTCTCCTAGGCAGGGCTCCTATTCTCTCCTCTCTCCTAGGCAGGCTCCTATTCTCTCCTCTCTCCTAGGCAGGGTCCTATTCTCCTCTCTCCTAGGCAGGGTCCTATTCTCTCCTCTCTCCTAGGCAGGGTCCTATTCTCCTCTCTCCTAGGCAGGGCTCCTATTCTCTCCTCTCTCCTAGGCAGGGTCCTATTCTCTCCTCTCTCCTAGGCAGGGCTCCTATTCTCTCCTCTCTCCTAGGCAGGGTCCTATTCTCTCCTCTCTCCTAGGCAGGGCTCCTATTCTCTCCTCTCTCCTAGGCAGGGCTCCTATTCTCTCCTCTCTCCTAGGCAGGGTCCTATTCTCCTCTCTCCTAGGCAGGGTCCTATTCTCCTCTCTCCTAGGCAGGGCTCCTATTCTCTCCTCTCTCCTAGGCAGGGTCCTATTCTCCTCTCTCCTAGGCAGGGCTCCTATTCTCTCCTCTCTCCTAGGCAGGCTCCTATTCTCCTCTCTCCTAGGCAGGGCTCCTATTCTCTCCTCTCTCCTAGGCAGGGTCCTATTCTCCTCTCTCCTAGGCAGGGCTCCTATTCTCTCCTCTCTCCTAGGCAGGGCTCCTATTCTCTCCTCTCTCCTAGGCAGGGTCCTATTCTCTCCTCTCTCCTAGGCAGGCTCCTATTCTCTCCTCTCTCCTAGGCAGGGTCCTATTCTCTCCTCTCTCCTAGGCAGGGCTCCTATTCTCTCCTCTCTCCTAGGCAGGGCTCCTATTCTCCTCTCTCCTAGGCAGGGTCCTATTCTCTCCTCTCTCCTAGGCAGGGCTCCTATTCTCTCCTCTCTCCTAGGCAGGGTCCTATTCTCCTCTCTCCTAGGCAGGGTCCTATTCTCTCTCTCCTAGGCAGGGTCCTATTCTCCTCTCTCCTAGGCAGGGTCCTATTCTCTCTCTCCTAGGCAGGGTCCTATTCTCTCTCTCCTAGGCAGGGTCCTATTCTCTCCTCTCTCCTAGGCAGGGCTCCTATTCTCTCCTCTCTCCTAGGCAGGGTCCTATTCTCTCCTCTCTCCTAGGCAGGGTCCTATTCTCTCTCTCCTAGGCAGGGTCCTATTCTCTCCTCTCTCCTAGGCAGGGTCCTATTCTCCTCTCTCCTAGGCAGGGTCCTATTCTCTCCTCTCTCCTAGGCAGGGCTCCTATTCTCCTCTCTCCTAGGCAGGGTCCTATTCTCTCCTCTCTCCTAGGCAGGGTCCTATTCTCTCCTCTCTCCTAGGCAGGGTCCTATTCTCTCCTCTCTCCTAGGCAGGGTCCTATTCTCTCCTCTCTCCTAGGCAGGGCTCCTATTCTCTCCTCTCTCCTAGGCAGGGTCCTATTCTCTCCTCTCTCCTAGGCAGGGTCCTATTCTCCTCTCTCCTAGGCAGGGTCCTATTCTCTCCTCTCTCCTAGGCAGGGTCCTATTCTCTCCTCTCTCCTAGGCAGGCTCCTATTCTCTCCTCTCTCCTAGGCAGGGTCCTATTCTCTCCTCTCTCCTAGGCAGGGCTCCTATTCTCTCCTCACTCCTAGGCAGGGCTCCTATTCTCCTCTCTCCTAGGCAGGGTCCTATTCTCCTCTCTCCTAGGCAGGGCTCCTATTCTCCTCTCTCCTAGGCAGGGCTCCTATTCTCCTCTCTCCTAGGCAGGGCTCCTATTCTCCTCTCTCCTAGGCAGGGCTCCTATTCTCCTCTCTCCTAGGCAGGGCTCCTATTCTCTCCTCTCTCCTAGGCAGGGTCCTATTCTCTCCTCTCTCCTAGGCAGGGTCCTATTCTCTCCTCTCTCCTAGGCAGGCTCCTATTCTCTCCTCTCTCCTAGGCAGGCTCCTATTCTCTCCTCTCTCCTAGGCAGGGCTCCTATTCTCTCCTCTCTCCTAGGCAGGGCTCCTATTCTCCTCTCTCCTAGGCAGGGTCCTATTCTCTCCTCTCTCCTAGGCAGGGTCCTATTCTCTCCTCTCTCCTAGGCAGGGTCCTATTCTCTCCTCTCTCCTAGGCAGGGTCCTATTCTCTTCCTCTCTCCTAGGCAGGGTCCTATTCTCTCCTCTCTCCTAGGCAGGGCTCCTATTCTCCTCTCTCCTAGGCAGGGCTCCTATTCTCTCCTCTCTCCTAGGCAGGGTCCTATTCTCTCTCTCCTAGACAGGGTCCTATTCTCTCCTCTCTCCTAGGCAGGGCTCCTATTCTCTTCCTCTCCTAGGCAGGGTCCTATTCTCCTCTCTCCTAGGCAGGGTCCTATTCTCCTCTCTCCTAGGCAGGGTCCTATTCTCTTCCTCTCTCCTAGGCAGGGCTCCTATTCTCTCCTCTCTCCTAGGCAGGGTCCTATTCTCTCCTCTCTCCTAGGCAGGGTCCTATTCTCTTCCTCTCTCCTAGGCAGGGTCCTATTCTCTCCTCTCTCCTAGGCAGGGCTCCTATTCTCCTCTCTCCTAGGCAGGGCTCCTATTCTCTCCTCTCTCCTAGGCAGGGCTCCTATTCTCTCCTCTCTCCTAGGCAGGGTCCTATTCTCTCCTCTCTCCTAGGCAGGGTCCTATTCTCTTCCTCTCTCCTAGGCAGGGCTCCTATTCTCTTCCTCTCTCCTAGGCAGGGTCCTATTCTCTCCTCTCTCCTAGGCAGGGTCCTATTCTCTCCTCTCTCCTAGGCAGGGCTCCTATTCTCCTCTCTCCTAGGCAGGGCTCCTATTCTCTCCTCTCTCCTAGGCAGGGTCCTATTCTCTCCTCTCTCCTAGGCAGGGTCCTATTCTCTCCTCTCTCCTAGGCAGGGTCCTATTCTCCTCTCTCCTAGGCAGGGCTCCTATTCTCTCCTCACTCCTAGGCAGGGCTCCTATTCTCCTCTCTCCTAGGCAGGGTCCTATTCTCCTCTCTCCTAGGCAGGGCTCCTATTCTCTTCCTCTCCTAGGCAGGGCTCCTATTCTCTCCTCTCTCCTAGGCAGGGTCCTATTCTCTCCTCTCTCCTAGGCAGGGCTCCTATTCTCCTCTCTCCTAGGCAGGGTCCTATTCTCCTCTCTCCTAGGCAGGGTCCTATTCTCTCCTCTCTCCTAGGCAGGGTCCTATTCTCTCCTCTCTCCTAGGCAGGGTCCTATTCTCTCCTCTCTCCTAGGCAGGGTCCTATTCTCTCCTCTCTCCTAGGCAGGGCTCCTATTCTCTTCCTCTCTCCTAGGCAGGGTCCTATTCTCTCCTCTCTCCTAGGCAGGGTCCTATTCTCTCCTCTCTCCTAGGCAGGGTCCTATTCTCTCCTCTCTCCTAGGCAGGGTCCTATTCTCCTCTCTCCTAGGCAGGGCTCCTATTCTCCTCTCTCCTAGGCAGGGTCCTATTCTCCTCTCTCCTAGGCAGGGTCCTATTCTCTCCTCTCTCCTAGGCAGGGTCCTATTCTCCTCTCTCCTAGGCAGGGCTCCTATTCTCTTCCTCTCCTAGGCAGGGCTCCTATTCTCTCCTCTCTCCTAGGCAGGGTCCTATTCTCTCCTCTCTCCTAGGCAGGGCTCCTATTCTCTCCTCTCTCCTAGGCAGGGTCCTATTCTCTCCTCTCTCCTAGGCAGGGTCCTATTCTCTCCTCTCTCCTAGGCAGGGTCCTATTCTCCTCTCTCCTAAGCAGGGCTCCTATTCTCTCCTCTCTCCTAGGCAGGGTCCTATTCTCTCCTCTCTCCTAGGCAGGGTCCTATTCTCTCCTCTCTCCTAGGCAGGGTCCTATTCTCCTCTCTCCTAGGCAGGGTCCTATTCTCTCCTCTCTCCTAGGCAGGGTCCTATTCTCTCCTCTCTCCTAGGCAGGGCTCCTATTCTCTCCTCTCTCCTAGGCAGGGTCCTATTCTCTCCTCTCTCCTAGGCAGGGTCCTATTCTCTCCTCTCTCCTAGGCAGGGTCCTATTCTCTCCTCTCTCCTAGGCAGGGTCCTATTCTCTCCTCTCTCCTAGGCAGGGTCCTATTCTCTCTCTCCTAGACAGGGTCCTATTCTCTCCTCTCTCCTAGGCAGGGTCCTATTCTCTCCTCTCTCCTAGGCAGGCTCCTATTCTCTCCTCTCTCCTAGGCAGGGCTCCTATTCTCTCCTCTCTCCTAGGCAGGGCTCCTATTCTCTCCTCTCTCCTAGGCAGGGCTCCTATTCTCTCCTCTCTCCTAGGCAGGGCTCCTATTCTCTTCCTCTCTCCTAGGCAGGGCTCCTATTCTCTCCTCTCTCCTAGGCAGGGCTCCTATTCTCTCCTCTCTCCTAGGCAGGGCTCCTATTCTCTTCCTCTCTCCTAGGCAGGGCTCCTATTCTCTCCTCTCTCCTAGGCAGGGCTCCTATTCTCTTCCTCTCTCCTAGGCAGGGCTCCTATTCTCTTCCTCTCTCCTAGGCAGGGCTCCTATTCTCTTCCTCTCTCCTAGGCAGGGTCCTATTCTCTCCTCTCTCCTAGGCAGGGCTCCTATTCTCTCCTCTCTCCTAGGCAGGGCTCCTATTCTCTTCCTCTCCTAGGCAGGGCTCCTATTCTCTCCTCTCTCCTAGGCAGGGCTCCTATTCTCTCTCTCCTAGGCAGGGTCCTATTCTCTCCTCTCTCCTAGGCAGGGTCCTATTCTCTCCTCTCTCCTAGGCAGGGTCCTATTCTCTTCCTCTCCTAGGCAGGGTCCTATTCTCTCCTCTCTCCTAGGCAGGGTCCTATTCTCTCTCTCCTAGGCAGGGTCCTATTCTCTCCTCTCTCCTAGGCAGGGTCCTATTCTCTCCTCTCTCCTAGGCAGGGCTCCTATTCTCCTCTCTCCTAGGCAGGGCTCCTATTCTCCTCTCTCCTAGGCAGGGCTCCTATTCTCCTCTCTCCTAGGCAGGGTCCTATTCTCTCCTCTCTCCTAGGCAGGCTCCTATTCTCTCCTCTCTCCTAGGCAGGGTCCTATTCTCTCCTCTCTCCTAGGCAGGGCTCCTATTCTCTTCCTCTCTCCTAGGCAGGGTCCTATTCTCTCCTCTCTCCTAGGCAAGGTCCTATTCTCTCCTCTCTCCTAGACAGGCTCCTATTCTCTCCTCTCTCCTAGGCAGGGTCCTATTCTCTCCTCTCTCCTAGGCAGGGCTCCTATTCTCTCCTCTCTCCTAGGCAAGGTCCTATTCTCTCCTCTCTCCTAGACAGGCTCCTATTCTCTCCTCTCTCCTAGGCAGGGTCCTATTCTCTCCTCTCTCCTAGGCAGGGCTCCTATTCTCTCCTCTCTCCTAGGCAGGGCTCCTATTCTCTCCTCTCTCCTAGACAGGCTCCTATTCTCTCCTCTCTCCTAGGCAGGGTCCTATTCTCTCCTCTCTCCTAGGCAGGGCTCCTATTCGCTTCCTCTCTCCTAGGCAGGGTCCTATTCTCTTCCTCTCTCCTAGGCAGGGTCCTATTCTCTCCTCTCTCCTAGGCAGGGTCCTATTCTCTCCTCTCTCCTAGGCAGGGTCCTATTCTCTTCCTCTCTCCTAGGCAGGGTCCTATTCTCTCCTCTCTCCTAGGCAGGGCTCCTATTCTCTCCTCTCTCCTAGGCAGGGTCCTATTCTCTCCTCTCTCCTAGGCAGGGTCCTATTCTCCTCTCTCCTAGGCAGGGTCCTATTCTCTCCTCTCTCCTAGGCAGGGTCCTATTCTCTCCTCTCTCCTAGGCAGGGTCCTATTCTCTCCTCTCTCCTAGGCAGGGTCCTATTCTCTCCTCTCTCCTAGGCAGGCTCCTATTCTCTCCTCTCTCCTAGGCAGGGCTCCTATTCTCCTCTCTCCTAGGCAGGGCTCCTATTCTCCTCTCTCCTAGGCAGGGTCCTATTCTCCTCTCTCCTAGGCAGGGTCCTATTCTCTCCTCTCTCCTAGGCAGGGCTCCTATTCTCTCCTCTCTCCTAGGCAGGGCTCCTATTCTCCTCTCTCCTAGGCAGGGCTCCTATTCTCCTCTCTCCTAGGCAGGGCTCCTATTCTCTTCCTCTCTCCTAGGCAGGGCTCCTATTCTCTCCTCTCTCCTAGGCAGGGTCCTATTCTCTCCTCTCTCCTAGGCAGGGTCCTATTCTCTCCTCTCTCCTAGGCAGGGTTCTATTCTCTCCTCTCTCCTAGGCAGGGCTCCTATTCTCTTCCTCTCTCCTAGGCAGGGTCCTATTCTCTCCTCTCTCCTAGGCAGGGTCCTATTCTCTCCTCTCTCCTAGGCAGGGTCCTATTCTCTCCTCTCTCCTAGGCAGGGTCCTATTCTCTCTCTCCTAGGCAGGGCTCCTATTCTCCTCTCTCCTAGGCAGGGTCCTATTCTCTCCTCTCTCCTAGGCAGGGTCCTATTCTCCTCTCTCCTAGGCAGGGCTCCTATTCTCCTCTCTCCTAGGCAGGGCTCCTATTCTCTCCTCTCTCCTAGGCAGGGCTCCTATTCTCCTCTCTCCTAGGCAGGGTCCTATTCTCTCCTCTCTCCTAGGCAGGGCTCCTATTCTCCTCTCTCCTAGGCAGGGTCCTATTCTCTCCTCTCTCCTAGGCAGGGTCCTATTCTCTCCTCTCTCCTAGGCAGGGTCCTATTCTCTTCCTCTCTCCTAGGCAGGCTCCTATTCTCTCCTCTCTCCTAGGCAGGGTCCTATTCTCTCCT
The DNA here is from genome assembly GCF_949987555.1 of Borostomias antarcticus. NCBI lineage: Eukaryota > Metazoa > Chordata > Actinopteri > Stomiiformes > Stomiidae > Borostomias > Borostomias antarcticus. The sequence goes on along the minus strand of NW_028176625.1, from coordinate 376,227 downwards.
CTCTCCTAGGCAGGGCTCCTATTCTCTCCTCTCTCCTAGGCAGGGTCCTATTCTCCTCTCTCCTAGGCAGGGCTCCTATTCTCCTCTCTCCTAGGCAGGGCTCCTATTCTCTCCTCTCTCCTAGGCAGGGTCCTATTCTCTCCTCTCTCCTAGGCAGGGTCCTATTCTCCTCTCTCCTAGGCAGGGTCCTATTCTCTCCTCTCTCCTAGGCAGGGCTCCTATTCTCTCCTCTCTCCTAGGCAGGCTCCTATTCTCTTCCTCTCTCCTAGGCAGGGTCCTATTCTCTCCTCTCTCCTAGGCAGGCTCCTATTCTCTCCTCTCTCCTAGGCAGGCTCCTATTCTCTTCCTCTCTCCTAGGCAGGGTCCTATTCTCCTCTCTCCTAGGCAGGGCTCCTATTCTCCTCTCTCCTAGGCAGGGTCCTATTCTCTTCCTCTCTCCTAGGCAGGGTCCTATTCTCTCCTCTCTCCTAGGCAGGGTCCTATTCTCTCCTCTCTCCTAGGCAGGCTCCTATTCTCCTCTCTCCTAGGCAGGGTCCTATTCTCTCCTCTCTCCTAGGCAGGGCTCCTATTCTCCTCTCTCCTAGGCAGGGCTCCTATTCTCCTCTCTCCTAGGCAGGGTCCTATTCTCTCCTCTCTCCTAGGCAGGGCTCCTATTCTCCTCTCTCCTAGGCAGGGCTCCTATTCTCTTCTCTCTCCTAGGCAGGGTCCTATTCTCTCCTCTCTCCTAGGCAGGGTCCTATTCTCTCCTCTCTCCTAGGCAGGGCTCCTATTCTCCTCTCTCCTAGGCAGGGTCCTATTCTCTCTCTCCTAGGCAGGGTCCTATTCTCTCCTCTCTCCTAGGCAGGGTCCTATTCTCTCCTCTCTCCTAGGCAGGGCTCCTATTCTCCTCTCTCCTAGGCAGGGCTCCTATTCTCCTCTCTCCTAGGCAGGGCTCCTATTCTCCTCTCTCCTAGGCAGGGCTCCTATTCTCCTCTCTCCTAGGCAGGGTCCTATTCTCTCCTCTCTCCTAGGCAGGGCTCCTATTCTCTCCTCTCTCCTAGGCAGGGCTCCTATTCTCTCCTCTCTCCTAGGCAGGGTCCTATTCTCCTCTCTCCTAGGCAGGGCTCCTATTCTCCTCTCTCCTAGGCAGGGTCCTATTCTCCTCTCTCCTAGGCAGGGTCCTATTCTCTCCTCTCTCCTAGGCAGGGTCCTATTCTCTCCTCTCTCCTAGGCAGGGCTCCTATTCTCTCCTCTCTCCTAGGCAGGGTCCTATTCTCTCCTCTCTCCTAGGCAGGGCTCCTATTCTCTTTCAACTCCACATCTGAGGCTGGTATGTAAACACCCGCCTGGCGTAAACACCCCCCCCCGCCCGCTCCCCAAGACTGGGTCAGTCCCTCTTCCACACACACACACTCTCTCTCGGATGAAGGCAGGGTTTGGGTTTTACGTTTTTTGGGGTGAGTTTATCTGGGGATGAGAGATCCTTTGATGAGCTGTTTTGCTGGCCGTCTAACTGGGGGCTGGGCTGATCTCTGGAGGTCTAGGCTGATCTCTGGAGGTCTAGGCTGATCTCTGGAGGGCTGGGCTGATCTAGGCTGATCTCTGGAGGTCTAGGCTGATCTCTGGAGGTCTAGGCTGATCTCTGGAGGGCTGGGCTGATCTAGGCTGATCTCTGGAGGTCTAGGCTGATGTCTGGAGGGCTGGGCTGATCTCTGGAGGGCTGGGCTGATCTCTGGAGGTCTAGGCTGATCTCTGGAGGTCTAGGCTGATGTCTGGAGGGCTGGGCTGATCTCTGGAGGGCTGGGCTGATCTCTGGAGGTCTAGGCTGATCTCTGGAGGTCTAGGCTGATCTCTCTGAGGTCTCTGCGCTGGCCCCGGCTGATCTCTGGAGGGCTGGGCTGATCTCTGGAGGTCTAGGCTGATCGCTGGAGGTCTAGGCTGATCTAGGCTGATCTCTGGAGGTCTAGGCTGATCTCTGGAGGTCTAGGCTGATCTCTGGAGGTCTAGGCTGATCTCTCTGAGGTCTAGGCTGATCTCTCTGAGGTCTATGCGCTGGCCCCGGCTGATCTCTGAGCCTGTGAACTATCAAACCCAGGCTCTTAGCTGGGTCGTGGCAGGACACCGCTGTATTCTCTCCATCTAGCATCTGTTCTCTGGCTGACTGCACACATGCCAGACCTGGGTCAGATACATAAATCCAGCGTAATGGTGGATGCTGCATTAGTGTCTGCCCTTTTTTGGTTTCATTTGCTTCACTACTGCGTGTACTAAATGATGCCAGCACAAGTATTTGACAATACTTGAGTATTTGTAAATCTGTATTTGACCCACTTCTCTCCCTCTCTCTCCATCTCTCTCTCTCTCTCTCTCTCTCTCTCTCCATCTCTCTCTCTCTCTCTTTCTCTCTCTCCATCTCTCTCTCTCTCCATCTCTCTCTCTCTCCCATTCCCTCTCTCTCTCTCTCTCTCCCCCCCTCTCTCTCTCTCTCTCTCTCTCCATCTCTCTCTCTCTCTCTCCATCTCTCTCTCTCCATCTCTCTCTCCATCTCTCTCTCTCTCTCTCTCTCTCTCCCCCTCTCTCTCTCCTCCCCCTCTCTCTCTCTCTCTCTCTCTCTCTCTCCATCTCTCCCCCTCTCTCTCTCCATCTCTCCCCCTCTCTCTCTCCATCTCTCTCTCTCTCCTCCCCCTCTCTCTCTCTCTCCCCCTCTCTCTCTCTCTCTCTCTCTCACATGTTCCAGATCTTCGGAGACGTCCCTGATTCCTGCCCCTCTCCAGACACCCCGCCCTTCTCCGCCCCCACCAGGCAGTCCAAGTCCAAGATGAGTCGTCAGACCAGACCCCTGGCTGTCTACAACCCCCAGGCCATGGACCTCCACACAGGTAACACTCACCAGAACAACCCCCAGGCCATGGACCTCCACACAGGTAACACTCACCAGAACAACCCCCAGGCCATGGACCTCCACACAGGTAACACTCACCAGAACAACCCCCAGGCCATGGACCTCCACACAGGTAACACTCACCAGAACAACCCCCAGGCCATGGACCTCCAGACCGGTACAACCCCCCCCCCCCCCCCCCCCCCGGAACTTCAGACAGGTACGTACACCCCCCAAACAGGTAGACCCCCCCAGACAGGTAGACCCCCCAAGACAGGTAGACCCCCCAAGACAGGTAGACCCCCCAAACCTGTACACGCCCCCAGACAGGTAGACCCCCCCAAACCTGTACACCCCCCAGACAGGTACACCCCCCCAGACAGGTAGACCCCCCCAGACAGGTAGACCCCCCAAACCTGTACACGCCCCCAGACAGGTACACCCCCCAGACAGGTACACCCCCCAGACAGGTAGACCCCCCCAGACAGGTACACCCCCCAGACAGGTACACCCCCCCAGACAGGTACACCCCCCCAGACAGGTAGACCCCCCAGACAGGTAGACCCCCCAGACAGGTACACCCCCCAGACAGGTAGACCCCCCAGACAGGTAGACCCCCCCAGACAGGTAGACCCCCCAGACAGGTAGACCCCCCCAGACAGGTACACCCCCCAGACAGGTAGACCCCCCAGACAGGTAGACTCCCCAGACAGGTAGACCCCCCAAACCTGTACACGCCCCCATACAGGTAGACCCCCCCAGACAGGTAGACCCCCCAAGACAGGTAGACCCCCCAGACAGGTAGACCCCCCAAACCTGTACACGCCCCCATACAGGTAGACCCCCCCAGACAGGTAGACCCCCCCAGACAGGTACACCCCCCCAGACAGGTAGACCCCCCCAGACAGGTACACCCCCGCAAACCTGTACACCCCCCAGACAGGTCAGGCGGCGTAGTGTCAATATCAGGGAGGTTTAAACATTTATAAAAAGTTTTTAGAAGAAATACGTTTTTTTTTATCTTCTGGAAAAACACCATTGCTCAGTAGTTCGGACCGGTCTGAAAATGGTGGAATGAGAGGCTGACTCTGGTAGATTCCGCTTGGTTTGTGGTGAGGAGGTGTGGTAGGTTTGTGGTGAGTAGGTGTGGTAGGTTTGTGGTGAGGAGGTGTGGTAGGTTTGTGGTGAGGAGGTGTGGTAGGTTTGTGGTGAGGAGGTGTGGTAGGTTTGTGGTGAGGAGGTGTGGTAGGTTTGTGGTGAGGAGGTGTGGTAGGTTTGTGGTGAGGAGGTGTGGTAGGTTTGTGGTGAGGTGTGGTAGGTTTGTGGTGAGGAGGTGTGGTATGTTTGTGGTGAGGAGGTGTGGTAGGTTTGTGGTGAGGAGGTGTGGTAGGTTTGTGGTGAGGAGGTGTGGTAGGTTTGTGGTGAGGAGGTGTGGTAGGTTTGTGGTGAGGAGGTGTGGTAGGTTTGTGGTGAGTAGCCGTGGTAGGTTTGTGGTGAGGAGGTGTGGTAGGTTTGTGGTGAGGAGGTGTGGTAGGTTTGTGGTGAGGAGGTGTGGTAGGTTTGTGGTGAGGAGGTGTGGTAGGTTTGTGGTGAGGAGGTGTGGTAGGTTTGTGGTGAGGAGGTGTGGTAGGTTTGTGGTGAGGAGGTGTGGTAGGTTTGTGGTGAGTAGCCGTGGTAGGTTTGTGGTGAGGAGGTGTGGTAGGTTTGTGGTGAGGAGGTGTGGTAGGTTTGTGGTGAGGAGGTGTGGTAGGTTTGTGGTGAGGAGGTGTGGTAGGTTTGTGGTGAGAAGCCGTGGTAGGTTTGTGGTGAGGAGGTGTGGTAGGTTTGTGGTGAGGAGGTGTGGTAGGTTTGTGGTGAGGAGGTGTGGTAGGTTTGTGGTGAGGAGGTGTGGTAGGTTTGTGGTGAGGAGGTGTGGTAGGTTTGTGGTGAGGAGGTGTGGTAGGTTTGTGGTGAGTAGGTGTGGTAGGTTTGTGGTGAGGAGGTGTGGTAGGTTTGTGGTGAGGAGGTGTGGTAGGTTTGTGGTGAGGAGGTGTGGTAGGTTTGTGGTGAGGAGGTGTGGTAGGTTTGTGGTGAGGAGGTGTGGTAGGTTTGTGGTGAGTAGGTGTGGTAGGTTTGTGGTGAGTAGGTGTGGTAGGTTTGTGGTGAGGAGGTGTGGTAGGTTTGTGGTGAGGAGGTGTGGTAGGTTTGTGGTGAGGAGGTGTGGAAGGTTTGTGGTGAGGAGGTGTGGTAGGTTTGTGGTGAGGAGGTGTGGTAGGTTTGTGGTGAGGAGGTGTGGTAGGTTTGTGGTGAGTAGGTGTGGTAGGTTTGTGGTGAGGAGGTGTGGAAGGTTTGTGGTGAGGAGGTGTGGAAGGTTTGTGGTGAGGAGGTGTGGTAGGTTTGTGGTGATTTTCTTTTTCCCATGGACAGAAATACGAGGAGAGTTCTATTTCAGGAGGCTTCACCCTTAGGGGATTCTCTCAAGCAGGCTGGTCACTTCTACTAGTCAGAGAGCGACAATTCTTCCTGACCAATCAGCGGTCTGCAGTGTTGACATGTCACGCCTTGAGAGGTGAGCTGAAAACTGTACCAGCTCAGCTCAACTCCACCTGCTTGCCACCTGAAACACCCAAAAAACCAAGTAGAGTCGAGCTGACACTTCCCAACCCCAACACCCAACCCCCCCAACCCCAACACTCAACCCCCCCCAACCCCAACCCCCAACCTAGGGGCGGAGCAGCAGTTCAACTGCAGTCTCCTGATTGGTCCCCATTTTCTGGGTAGAAATCGTTCTGGGCAGCTGGAAGTCCAGCTATTGTGAAAACGTTAGAGGTGGTGGCTTTCCTCTTTTTTTTTCCCGCAATGAGTCATGCTGCCAGCCCCCAGCCCCCAGCCCCCAGCCTCCAGCCCCCAGCCCCCAGCCCCCAGCCCCCAGCCTCCAGCCCCCAGCCTCCAGCCCCCAGCCCCCAGCCCCCAGCCTCCAGCCCCCAGCCCCCCGCCCCAGCCCCCAGCCCCCCAGCCTCCAGCCCCCAGCCCCCCAGCCCCCAGCCCCCAGCCTCCAGCCCCCAGCCCCCCGCCCCAGCCCCCCGCCCCAGCCCCCAGCCCCCAGCCCCCAGCCCAGCTGCACATCCCTTCCCCTCCTCAGAACCAGAGGAGTGTAAATCTGCTTACCAGAGCCCCCCTCCTCCCTCTCCACCACTCCAGATTTGACCATGGTGTGTTTTAATATCTGAGATGAAATGAGTAATCCCTTTTTTAACCTTTGTGGCTTCTGTCTGGGCCCCGGATAATGGATTTAAACAGAGTTCACTCAGTGCCTGGCCAGCCAAAACGAGATTTTTTGTGTGTGTTGTGTGAGTGTGTGTGTGTGTGCGCGTGTGTGTATGTTTGTGTTGTGTGTGTGTGTGTATGTTTGTGTTGTGTGTATGTTTGTGTTGTGTGAGTGCGTGCCTGTGTGTGTGTGTGTCTGTTGTGTGAGTGAATGTGCGTGCCTGTGTGTGTGCCTGCCTATGCGTGTGTCTGTATGTGTTGTGTGTGTGCTTGCCTGTGTGTGTCTGTATGTGTTGTGTGTGTGCTTGCTTGTGTGTATGTGTGTGTTGTGTGTGTGCTTGCCTGTGTGTGTCTGTATGTGTTGTGTGTGTGCTTGCCTGTGTGTGTCTGTATGTGTTGTGTGTGTGCTTGCCTGTGTGTGTCTGTATGTGTTGTGTGTGTGCTTGCCTGTGTGTGTCTGTATGTGTTGTGTGTTGTGTTGTCTAAACTACTTCATCACCTCCTCTAAACTACTTCATCACCACCTCTAAACTACTTCACCACCTCCTCTAAACTACTTCACCACCACCACCTCTAAACTACTTCATCACCTCCTCTAAACTACTTCACCACCACCTCTAAACAACTTCACCACCTCCTCTAAACTACTTCACCACCACCTCTAAACTATTTCATCACCACCTCTAAACTACTTCACCACCACCTCTAAACTACTTCACCACCTCCTCTAAACTACTTCACCACCACCTCTAAACTACTTCATCACCTCCTCTAAACTACTTCACCACCACCTATAAACTACTACACCACCTCCTCTAAACTACTTCACCACCACCTCCTCTAAACTACTTCACCACCACCTCTAAACTACTTCACCACCTCCTCTAAACTACTTCATCACTACCTCTAAACTACTTCACCACCACCTCTAAACTACTACACCACCTCCTCTAAACTACTTCACCACCACCTCTAAACTACTTCACCACCACCTCTAAACTACTACACCACCTCCTCTAAACTACTTCACCACCACCTCTAAACTACTTCACCACCACCTATAAACTACTTCACCACCTCCTCTAAACTACTTCACCACCACCACCTCTAAACTACTTCACCACCACCTCTAAACTACTTCATCACCTCCTCTAAACTACTTCACCACCTCCTCTAAACTACTTCACCACCACCACCTCTAAACTACTTCACCACCACCTCTAAACTACTTCACCACCACCACCTCTAAACTACTTCACCACCTCCTCTAAACTACTTCACCACCACCACCTCTAAACTACTTCACCACCACCACCTCTAAACTACTTCACCACCACCTCTAAACTACTTCACCACCTCCTCTAAACTACTTCACCACCTCCACTAAACTACTACACCACCACCTCTAAACTACTTCACCACCACCTCTAAACTACTTCACCACCTCCACCTCTAAACTACTTCACCACCACCTCCTCTAAACTACTTCACCACCTCCTCTAAACTACTTCACCACCACCTCTAAACTACTTCACCACCACCTCCTCTAAACTACTTCACCACCACCTCTAAACTACTTCATCACTACCTCTAAACTACTTCACCACCACCTCTAAACTACTTCACCACCACCACCTCTAAACTACTTCACCATCACCTCTAAACTACTTCACCACCACCTCTAAACTATTTCACCACCTCCACCTCTAAACTACTTCACCACCACCTCCTCTAAACTACTTCACCACCTCCTCTAAACTACTTCACCACCTCCTCTAAACTACTACACCACCTCCTCTAAAGTACTTCACCACCACCTCTTAACTACTTCACCACCACCTCTAAACTACTTCACCACCACCTCTAAACTACTTCATCACCTCCTCTAAACTACTTCACCACCTCCTCTAAACTACTTCACCACCACCACCTCTAAACTACTTCAGCACCTCCTCTAAACTACTTCACCACCACCTCCAAACTACTTCACCACCTCCACCTCTAAACTACTTCACCACCACCTCTAAACTACTTCATCACCTCCTCTAAACTACTTCATCACCTCCTCTAAACTACTTCACCACCTCCTCTAAACTACTTCATCACCACCACCTCCAAACTAATTCATCACCTCCTCTAAACTACTTCACCACCTCCTCTAAACTACTTCACCACCACCTCTAAACTACTTCACCACCTCCTCTAAACTACTTCACCACCACCTCTAAACTACTTCACCACCACCTCTAAACTACTTCATCACCTCCTCTAAACTACTTCATCACCTCCTCTAAACTACTTCACCACCACCACCTCTAAACTACTTCACCACCACCACCTCTAAACTACTTCACCACCTCCACTAAACTACTTCACCACCACCTCTAAACTACTTCACCACCTCCTCTAAACTACTTCATCACCACCACCTCCAAACTAATTCATCACCTCCTCTAAACTACTTCACCACCTCCTCTTAACTACTTCACCACCACCTCTAAACTACTTCACCACCACCTCTAAACTACTTCACCACCTCCTCTAAACTACTTCACCACCACCACCTCTAAACTACTTCACCACCACCTCTAAACTACTTCACCACCTCCTCTAAACTACTTCACCACCTCCTCTAAACTACTACACCACCTCCTCTAAACTACTTCACCACCACCTCTAAACTACTTCACCACCACCTCTAAACTACTTCACCAGCATCACCTCTAAACTACTTCACCACCACCTCTAAACTACTTCACCACCACCACCTCTAAACTACTTCACCACCTCCTCTAAACTACTTCATCACCTCCTCTAAACTACTTCACCACCTCCTCTAAACTACTTCATCACCACCACCTCCAAACTACTTTATCAACTCCTCTAAACTACTTCACCACCACCTCTAAACTACTTCACCACCTCCTGAAAACTACTTCACCACCTCCCCCTACAAACTAGCTACTTCCCCATTTCCTGCGCTGTGCATTCTCCCTCTCTCCTCTTCCTCCCTCTCCACCCCCCCCCTCTCCTCTTCCTCCCTCTCTCCACCCCTGCCTCTCCTCTTCCTCCCTATCTCCTCACCCCCCCCTCTCCTCTTCCTTCCTCTCTCCTCCCCCTCCTCCCAATGGCTCACCAGAACAGGATCTGTACTCCACAGCCTACTTGGCATCGGACTTTGTGTCTGCCTACATTTCACAGTAGTTTCCTCTCATTCCGGTACTGTTACCTTGTCCTACTGTCTGGGATGAGGTCAGAGTTATGAGCTTCCTACTTAAATATCCACTTTTCTTAGCTTGTTTCCAGTCTAATGTTATGTAGTGTGTTACTCTGTATAAAGTATTATGTGGTGTTTGTTTTGCATGACCGTGTTATTATTTCAAGCTGTCAGAAGATCAGTGGTGTGTGTTGCTATATGTATCTATGCAGTCTGTATGGATGGGTATATATGCTATATTTAACACATGCTGTATGTATGGATGTATATATTCCTTGTTGTTTTTATGCTTATACTTTTTCGCTATTATTTATATTCTGCATTTCCAACCTTTGCTGTAATTCCCCACTGCTGAAATGCCAAATTTCCTCCTACGGGGATTATTCAAGTTCATATCTATCTATCTATCCATCCATCCATCCATCCATCCATCCATCCATCCCTCTCTCTCTGTCCTTCCTCCCAGTGTCAACACACGGCGACTGTTCCAACTCGGCCATTGATGAGGCGTCGCTAGGCAGCAACGAATCCGTGTCGTCCCAGTCGTCCACCGCGTCGGCCTCGGAGACGCCCCCAGAGAAGGCTGACCACACTCCCCTGGTCGCCACCCTGAGCTCAGGCAGCGGCCAAGGGTGAGCAGGCTCCACATCCTCACCTAGACCCAGATTAGCTCCGCCCAAATCCTCACCTAGACCCAGATTAGCTCCACATCCTCACCTAGACCCAGATTAGCTCCGCCCACATCCTCACCTAGACCCAGATTAGCTCCACATCCTCACCTAGACCCAGATTAGCTCCACATCTTCACCTAGACCCAGATTAGCTCCACATCCTCACCTAGACCCAGATTAGCTCCGCCCACATCCTCACCTAGACCCATATTAGCTCCGCCCACATCCTCACCTAGACCCAGATTAGCTCCGCCCACATCCTCACCTAGACCCAGATTAGCTCCACATCCTCACCTAGACCCAGATTAGCTTCACATCCTCACCTAGACCCAGATTAGCTCCGCCCACATCCTCACCTAGACCCAGATTAGCTCCACATCCTCTCCTAGACCCAGATTAGCTCCACATCCTCACCTAGACCCAGATTAGCTCCACATCCTCACCTAGACCCAGATTAGCTCCACATCCTCACCTAGACCCAGATTAGCTCTGCCCACATCCTCACCTAGACCCAGATTAGCTCCACATCCTCACCTAGACCCAGATTAGCTCCGCCCACATCCTCACCTAGACCCAGATTAGCTCCACATCCTCACCTAGACCCAGATTAGCTCCGCCCACATCCTCACCTAGACCCAGATTAGCTCCGCCCACATCCTCACCTAGACCCAGATTAGCTCCACATCCTCACCTAGACTCAGATTAGCTCCACATCCTCACCTAGACCCAGATTAGCTCCGCCCACATCCTCACCTAGACCCAGATTAGCTCCGCCCACATCCTCACCTAGACCCAGATTAGCTCCGCCCACATCCTCACCTAGACCCAGATTAGCTCCAAATCCTCACCTAGACCCAGATTAGCTCCACATCCTCACCTAGACCCAGATTAGCTCCACATCCTCACCTAGACCCAGATTAGCTCCACATCCTCACCTAGACCCAGATTAGCTCTGCCCACATCCTCACCTAGACCCAGATTAGCTCCACATCCTCACCTAGACCCAGATTAGCTCCACATCCTCACCTAGACCCAGATTAGCTCTGCCCACATCCTCACCTAGACCCAGATTAGCTCCACATCCTCACCTAGACCCAGATTAGCTCCACATCCTCACCTAGACCCATATTAGCTCCGCCCACATCCTCACCTAGACCCAGATTAGCTCCACATCCTCACCTAGACCCAGATTAGCTCCACATCCTCACCTAGACCCAGATTAGCTCCACATCCTCACCTAGACCCAGATTAGCTCCACATCCTCACCTAGACCCATATTAGCTCCGCCCACATCCTCACCTAGACCCAGATTAGCTCCGCCCACATCCTCACCTAGACCCAGATTAGCTCCACATCCTCACCTAGACCCAGATTAGCTCCACATCCTCACCTAGACCCATATTAGCTCCGCCCACATCCTCACCTAGACCCAGATTAGCTCCACATCCTCACCTAGATCCAGATTAGCTCCGCCCACATCCTCACCTAGACCCAGATTAGCTCCGCCCACATCCTCACCTAGACCCAGATTAGCTCCACATCCTCTCCTAGACCCAGATTAGCTCCACATCCTCTCCTAGACCCAGATTAGCTCCACATCCTCACCTAGATCCAGATTAGCTCCGCCCACATCCTCACCTAGACCCAGATTAGCTCCACATCCTCACCTAGACCCAGATTAGCTCCACATCCTCACCTAGACCCAGATTAGCTCTGCCCACATCCTCACCTAGACCCAGATTAGCTCCACATCCTCACCTAGACCCAGATTAGCTCCACATCCTCACCTAGACCCAGATTAGCTCCACATCCTCACCTAGACCCAGATTAGCTCCACATCCTCACCTAGACCCAGATTAGCTCCGCCCACATCCTCACCTAGACCCAGATTAGCTCCACATCCTCACCTAGACCCAGATTAGCTCCACATCCTCACCTAGACCCAGATTAGCTCCGCCCACATCCTCACCTAGACCCAGATTAGCTCCACATCCTCACCTAGACCCAGATTAGCTCCGCCCACATCCTCACCTAGACCCAGATTAGCTCCACATCCTCACCTAGACCCAGATTAGCTCCACATCCTCACCTAGACTCAGATTAGCTCCACATCCTCACCTAGACCCAGATTAGCTCCGCCCACATCCTCACCTAGACCCAGATTAGCTCCGCCCACATCCTCACCTAGACCCAGATTAGCTCCACATCCTCACCTAGACCCAGATTAGCTCCACATCCTCACCTAGACCCAGATTAGCTCCACATCCTCACCTAGACCCAGATTAGCTCCGCCCACATCCTCACCTAGACCCAGATTAGCTCCACATCCTCACCTAGACCCAGATTAGCTCTGCCCACATCCTCACCTAGACCCAGATTAGCTCCACATCCTCACCTAGACCCAGATTAGCTCCACATCCTCACCTAGACCCAGATTAGCTCTGCCCACATCCTCACCTAGACCCAGATTAGCTCCACATCCTCACCTAGACCCAGATTAGCTCCACATCCTCACCTAGACCCATATTAGCTCCGCCCACATCCTCACCTAGACCCAGATTAGCTCCACATCCTCACCTAGACCCAGATTAGCTCCGCCCACATCCTCACCTAGACCCAGATTAGCTCCACATCCTCACCTAGACCCAGATTAGCTCCACATCCTCACCTAGACCCAGATTAGCTCTGCCCACATCCTCACCTAGACCCAGATTAGCTCTGCCCACATCCTCACCTAGACCCAGATTAGCTCCACATCCTCACCTAGACCCAGATTAGCTCCACATCCTCACCTAGACCCAGATTAGCTCCACATCCTCACCTAGACCCATATTAGCTCCGCCCACATCCTCACCTAGACCCATATTAGCTCCGCCCACATCGTCACCTAGACCCAGATTAGCTCCGCCCACATCCTCACCTAGACCCAGATTAGCTCCACATCCTCACCTAGACTCAGATTAGCTCCACATCCTCACCTAGACCCAGATTAGCTCCACATCCTCACCTAGATCCAGATTAGCTCCACATCCTCACCTAGACCCAGATTAGCTCCGCCCACATCCTCACCTAGACCCAGATTAGCTCCACATCCTCACCTAGACCCAGATTAGCTCCACATCCTCACCTAGATCCAGATTAGCTCCGCCCACATCCTCACCTAGAACCAGATTAGCTCCGCCCACATCCTTACCTAGACCCAGATTAGCTCCACATCCTCACCTAGACCCAGATTAGCTCCACCCACATCCTCACCTAGACCCAGATTAGCTCCACCCACATCCTCACCTAGACCCAGATTAGCTCTGCCCATATCCTCACCTGGACCCAGATTAGCTCCACATCCTCACCTAGACCCAGATTAGCTCCAAATCCTCACCTAGACCCAGATTAGCTCCACATCCTCACCTAGACCCAGATTAGCTCTGCCCACATCCTCACCTAGACCCAGATTAGCTCCGCCCACATCCTCACCTAGACCCAGATTAGCTCCACATCCTCACCTAGACCCAGATTAGCTCCGCCCACATCCTCACCTAGACCCAGATTAGCTCCGCCCACATCCTCACCTAGACCCAGATTAGCTCCACATCCTCACCTAGACCCAGATTAGCTCCACATCCTCACCTAGACCCAGATTAGCTCCACATCCTCACCTAGACCCAGATTAGCTCCACATCCTCACCTAGACCCAGATTAGCTCCACATCCTCACCTAGACCCAGATTAGCTCCGCCCACATCCTCACCTAGACCCAGATTAGCTCCGCCCACATCCTCACCTAGACCCAGATTAGCTCCACATCCTCACCTAGACCCAGATTAGCTCCATCCAGCCTTGGACAGGTCATTTCTCAGCATGTTGATATACTATACCATACTATACCATGTATATGCTATACCAATCAAATGCACCAGCCCCATGGGGCCCTGCAAAGGTGTGTTGACTACATGGTGCTGTGCTCTACTGTGTCTCTGGAACATGGCAGCCTGATAAAATGTGTTCTATTAATTGTGCACAGGCCCCCGTCTCAACACTAGAACAAACTCCAAAAGTTTCAGAATAAATCTTAACTTCCGCAAGTTTCCCCGAATCCTATCTGTTGTCTTGGCTCAAACTTCTCAGACTGTCTGAAAGTGGCGTTGTGGGATTCACAGTGTTTTTCTGTCTGTAACACTTGGTCACCCAGGACATCTCTGTGCTGCTGGCTCCATTGATAGTTCCTGATATCTCTCTAATTGATAGTGTGCCTCTGAGGGGCCGGCCCTGGCCAGCGTGTCAGCAGGGAGCCTCCCGCTCAACTCCTCCTTCATTATGAGAGAGGGCCCTGGCCAGCGTGTCAGCAGGGAGCCTCCCGCTCAACTCCTCCTTCATTATGAGAGAGGGCCCTGGCCAGCGTGTCAGCAGGGAGCCTCCCGCTCAACCCCTACTTCATTATGAGAGAGGGCCCTGGCCAGCGTGTCAGCAGGGAGCCTCCCGCTCAACTCCTACTTCATTATGAGACAGATTTGAGGAGGAAGTTTGTGCTGCCCTCACCGTCTCACCTCCTGAGTCTGTATCTCCCTCTCATCCCCCCCTCCCCTCTCTCTGTCTCTTCCCCTCTCATCCCCCCCTCCCCTCTCTCTGTCTCTTCCCCTCTCTTCTCTTCTCTCCCCTCTCTCTGTCTCTTCCCCTCTCATCCCCCCCTCCCCTCTCTCTGTCTCTTCCCCTCTCTTCTCTCCCCTCTCTTTCTCCCCTCCCTCCCTCGCTCTCTCCTCTCTCCTCCTCTATCTTGCTCTCTCCCTCCCTCGCTCTCTCCTCTCTCCCCCATCTCTCTCCCTCATTCTCTCTCCTCTTTTTCTCTCGCTCCCTTTCCCTCTCCTCCCTCTCCCTCTCCCTCTCCCTCTCCCTCTCCCTCTCTCTCTCTCTCTCTCTCCCTCTCTCTCCCTCTCTCTCTCTCTCTCTCTCCCTCTCTCTCTCTCCCTCTCTCCCTCTCTCTCTCTCCCTCTCTCTCCCTCTCTCCCTCTCTCCCTCTCTCTCTCTCTCTCTCTCCGTCCTCCTCTACCAGTGGTGTTCAGTCCTTGGGTGTGTATTTTCTCCTGCCCACCCTGTGTCCTGAATGCTGATGCTGGAGGTAATAATATTGGGTTGTGCTGCAGATGTTGGGCTCTCTGCAGTGTCATGTCTGCAGAATCACCTTGAAGAAAACTTTCTCTCTCTCTCTCTTTCCCTCTCTCTCTCCCTCTCTCCCCCCCTCTCTTTCTCTCCTCTGTCTCTCTCGCTTCACCTCCCTCTCTCTCTCCCTCTCTCCACCCCCTCCCTTTCTCTCCTCTGTCTCTCTCGCTTCACCTCCCTCTCTCTCTCCCTCTCTCCCTCTCTCCACCCCCTCCCTTTCTCTCCCCTCTCCCTCTCTCTCTACCCCTCTCTCTCTCTCTCTCTCTCTCTCTCTCTCCCCTCTCTGTCTCTCTCTCTCTCTCTCTCTCTCTCTCTCTCTGAGTAGCTCCTGGTGCAGCAGAGTTTCTCAGTGAAGAACTGTGAAATAGAAAGGAATCAGCCAATCAGGACTTTGCTGAGGAAAATGTGAATTCTCCCTCTGTTTGAGCTTGTGAGGTGTGTGTGTGTGTGTGTGTGTGTGTGTTCGTGCGTGCGTGTGTGTGTGTGCATTCGTGCATGTGCGTGTGTGTGTGTGCATTAATTCATGTGTATGTGTCTGTGCGTGTGTGTGTGTGTGTGTGTGCGAATGTGTGTGTGTGTGTGTGTGTGAGAGAGAGAGAGAGTTACACATTGAGGCTTGGCAGACAGATGGAGCTCTGGGTTACAT
>NW_028176625.1:338871-360234 GCF_949987555.1 Borostomias antarcticus | reverse complement strand
AGGGAGATAGAGACAGCAGGCAGAGAGAGAGGGAGAGAGAGACAGCAGGCAGAGAGGGAGGGAGGGAGAGAGAGAGAGACAGCAGGCAGAGAGGGAGGGAGAGAGAGAGAGAGAGACAGCAGGCAGAGAGAGGGAGGGAGAGAGAGACAGCAGGCAGAGACGGAGGGAGAGAGAGAGAGACAGCAGGCAGAGAGGGAGGGAGAGAGAGACAGCAGGCAGAGAGGGAGGGAGGGAGGGAGAGAGAGACAGCAGGCAGAGAGAGGGAGGGGGGGGACAGACAGAGACAACAGATAGAGAGAGAGCGCGCAAGAGAGAGATACTCTCCAAAGGCCTCATTTCCCTTGTGAGTGATTACACTTCAGTCAAGCCGCTTTTCCGACAAACTGGAGAGCAAATCTGTATCCCCCCTCCCTTGTGATTACAGATCAGATCAGACTCTGTCCTGATGGGGGCCGCTGTGGGCTGATAACGCTCAGCAGAGCTGAACACAACACTCCAAGGGCGTAGGTTTGGTTTCAACATTGGTAGGGACCATATAACAGTGTAGCCTGCATACACCATTTTTGGTGAGGACGAGAGGTTAAACCTCTTAAATATGCATATATTTATGAAATTGAATAATACTAATACAATGTTCTTAGTGTATCACATCCTGCCTGCCCTCCCCTCTCTCTCTCTCTCTGCTGCTGCTGCGTCCCTCCCCCCTCTCTCTCTCTCTCTCTCTCTCTCTCCCTCTCTCTCTCTCTCTCTCTCTATCTCTGCTGCTGCTGCATCCCTCCACTCTCTCTCTCTCTCTCTCTCTCTCTCTCTCTCGGCTGCTGCTGCGTCCCTCCCCCCTCTCTCTCTCTCTCTCTCTCTCTCTCTCTCTCTCCCTCTCTCTCTCTCTCTCTCTATCTCTGCTGCTGCTGCATCCCTCCACTCTCTCTCTCTCTCTCTCTCTCTCTCTATCTCTGCTGCTGCGTCCCTCCCCTCTCTCTCTCTCTCTCTCTCTCTCTCTCTCTCGGCTGCTGCTACGTCCCTCCCCTCTCTCTCTCTCTCTCTCTCTCTCTCTCTCTCTCGGCTGCTGCTGCGTCCCTCCCCTCTCTCTCTCTATCTCTCTCCCTCTCTCTCTCTCTCTCTCTATCTCTGCTGCTGCTGCATCCCTCCACTCTCTCTCTCTCTCTCTCTCTCTCTCTCTATCTCTGCTGCTGCGTCCCTCCCCTCTCTCTCTCTCTCTCTCTCTCTCTCTCTCTCTCTCTCTCTCGGCTGCTGCTACGTCCCTCCCCTCTCTCTCTCTCTCTCTCTCTCTCTCTCTCTCTCTCTCTCTCTCTCTCTCTCCCTCCCTCTCTCTCTCTCTCTCTCTCTCTCTCTCTCTCTCGGCTGCTGCTGCGTCCCTCCCCTCTCTCTCTCTCTCTATCTCTGCTGCTGCTGCGTCCCTCCACTCTCTCTCTCTCTCTCTCTCTCTCTCTCTGCTGCTGCTGCGTCCCTCCCCTCTCTCTCT
Source organism: Borostomias antarcticus (assembly GCF_949987555.1). NCBI lineage: Eukaryota > Metazoa > Chordata > Actinopteri > Stomiiformes > Stomiidae > Borostomias > Borostomias antarcticus. The sequence goes on along the minus strand of NW_028176625.1, from coordinate 358,754 downwards.
CTCTCTCTCTCTCTCTCTGCTGCTGCGTCCCTCCCCTCTCTCTCTCTCTCTCTCTCTCTCTCTCTGCTGCGTCCCTCCCCTCTCTCTCTCTCTCTCTCTCTCTCTCTCTGCTGCGTCCCTCCCCTCTCTCTCTCTCTCTCTCTCTCTCTCTCTCTGCTGCGTCCCTCCCCTCTCTCTCTCTCTCTCTCTCTCTCTCTCTCTCTCTCTCTCTCTGCTGCTGCGTCCCTCCCCTCTCTCTCTCTCTCTCTCTCTGCTGCGTCCCTCCCCTCTCTCTCTCTCTCTCTCTCTCTCTCTCTCTCTGCTGCTGTGTTTCATATATAAAAATTATTTGATAAAATTGAGATTTTCATTGGATTTTTAGACTGACATTCAACTCATAAATGTATATATCTGTCCATTAGGGGAGTCACAAAATACCAGACATTTAGTAGGCAATACTAATTGAGAAATTCCACAATCCTGGATACCCAATTTGATACCATAGTTAGAAAAAATAAATCCCATGTACTTCAACATACACTACTTTATTTAAAACACCCTCTGGCCAATAAAGTGAGAGGGAAATGATGAGATTCCAGTTAGCAAGTATACGTTAGCTAATAACTAAGAAAAAACAGGCTACACAGAGACGGGCTTGTTTAAAGAAAAACAGACCTGAGCCCTCATAAAAGTAACGTTAACGGCTCTCACGGGCTGGCTGACCTCTAGATAACGTTAAGAGCTCTCACGGGCTGGCTAACCTCTAGATAACGTTACCGTATGAGTATTCAGTTTCCCCTATAATTGTAACAAGAACCCCTGTCAGGCTACAACAATGTATTTATTTTTAAAATCAAAACTTACTTTAAAACTTAATTTCTTTAGCATAAGTTAAAGGATAAGGACACTGAATTTCATGTTTAGCCCCATTCCTGGCTTCCCTGGCATGTATCTCGTTGCTAGCTATGGTCACACTCGAAAAACTCTAAAAAGTATGATATACGTGGATTTCAAGTTCAGGAGTTACATGGTTTATGCTTCCCAAGCTCTGAAGTCATCCTGTAAACACCATAGGCCCTTTCGCCTCTGCATTTTGAAACAACAGTAACATACAACAGCCATCCCTTCACGCTGTAAACCTCTGCGAAACTCGGCTTCGGATGAATTTCACGGAGGTTTACAACAAAATGCAGAGGCGAAAGGGCCTATGGTGTTTACAGGATGACTTCAGAGCTTGGTAAGCATAAACCATGTCATTCCTGAACTTGAAATCCACGTATATCATACTTTTTAGAGTTTTTCGAGTGTGCCCACAACTAGCACCGAGCCAGGGTGCGCGCGCTGACGTTATTGACACAGAACTCTGTACTGCACAAAACAGAAATATTTTAACCTGTACTAGTCAGATACATGCCAGGAATACGGTTAAACATGACATTCAGGGGCGAATTCACTAAAGCAAATTGCGCCCGCTAATTGCACCATTATATTGCGCGTCAGTTGCGCCCGCTATGTGCTCCGTTTTAAAAACCTATTCACTAAAGACATTGCGCTAATAATATCCCAGCGCAAACACGCCCATTCGGTGTTTGCGGCTGAGTGCAATTTGCTGCTGATATAGGAAATGACTATAAATACTGCGCATACAGCGCATACAACTCGTATGCATATCATTGGACGATGGCAGACAGAAAAAGAAAGATACGATTTCCAGACAGCGAACTTGAAGGCCTCACGGACGAGGTTCAAAAACATGTCTCACAGCTCTACGCAAAAAATCATATTTGGGGTTAAATTTCCCAATCAGTCAGTGCCATTTGTGTGTGTAAACGCGGAAGACTGCAAACGGAGGTGGAATGATTTGAAAAGACGAACAAAGGAAAAATTGTCATTTTATGTTATGCAAGTTGCAGCACGATGATCTGGCATACTTCTGGGGGAGTGTATAACATTGCCCCACCGGTACGATCTAGGCATCTAAACGGCTTTTCAGGATTCCAAATGTGCACTCAATCACACCGCGCGTCCTGATGTGAGCCTGGTTGTACACCGCCTCTCCAACGTTGGAAGGATTACGCACGGGAGTCATCATCCATGGCTGAAGATGATACCTGCCGTCACCTATGATACAAAAGCAAAATATTTTCAAGACCATTCAAATAAAAAAAATTGTGTAGGCTATGTTTTTATTTATTTATACCTATATCGGCCCCCAGCCGTTCAATGAACAGCTATAGGGAATGCGCAGTTTCGCGTATAGACTATTATATGCACAGTTTCGCGCTATGTAGGCTATTATAAATAAGTAGCCTATTATTCATTGGGGGAGCTTGGACTCGCTGGGGACGGGTGGAAAGACGCATAGTCAACTGAGCCTCCCCAGACGCGACTTCATCCTCCAGTTGGCTGAAGAGCTGCGCGCTCTGGTGTCCAAACAGCTACCACGGTGGTTCTAGTGTTAAATCAAAAAGTGACCTTCTTCTAAATATTCTCTCACGAACAACATGACTGGCATTGCGATGCCGAATTCGCCTCGCAACAATCACTGCTGCCATGATCAGCGGACAGGCTGGCCATGACACACCCCTTGCGCTTAAATACCACCACGTTTCTGAAAACGGTATTAATTTCACTTTAACTGCGTGAGGCAATTTGCGCCGATCTTTGTGAATTGGGCGGGTTTTGCAATAATGTTCATTTGCATAGAAAGGGGAACATTCTCCGCCCATATTACCTAATTTAAATATGAGCTAATAACACCGGCGCAGAGAAACGCAATGACGAACGCAACGCAGTTAACACCGTATTTCACCCTTTGCGAGGGCTTTGTGAATAGCAAACATAATTTTTGACTTATTTGCACAGGCTTTGCGTCAGGAAAAGCTGCGCAATCCTTTAGTGAATTCGCCCCTCAGTGTCCTTATCCTTTAATGGGAATTTAATATGGCGGAAATTAGCATCCCGTCTAGCACAGACTGGGTTTGACAAAGCTATAGCTAGCTAATAGCCCATCGGCTAGTATTCATTGCTGACACTAACGGTCGTTAGTTGTGAGGATGCCGTGATGTCCCATTCAATTAAATCTCTGGGGGGCAGCTAATGTATAATAATGTAATGGCTGCTGCTATCCTAATGTTACAGGATGATAGAAGCCATCTTAACAGTTCGCTAGCTAGCCAGCTTATATCACCAGTTGATAATTTGCCACAATGGAAAGACAAGTGATGTTAGTTTAGGTAACATTAGCACCAACCTAGCTGGTTTTCATGTGGCTAATGCCTAACGTTAACTACTTAGTTTACCAGTAACTAGCTAACCTAGCTAACGGTAATGTTACTTCAGTTGCAGAGAAAAAGCTCCTGATATCCCTCATCCTCTTCAGAGGGGGACATTGTGGTGGATGCACCTGAACGGCTGTCAGATTCACAACTGTATGGCTTGCTGTCTGTAAGGCTGTTGGTCTTCAGATCCAGTGAGAATGCAACAATCTATCTCAGCCAAATCAATCAATCAAAGCTTTATTTGTATAGCGCATTTCATACCCAGAGGCAACACAATGCGCTTTACAGAGAACAAGGGAGGTGGGCATACGACCCACTCTCTACAGTACATATTCCAGAGGGAAGCAAAAAAACAGTAATCACCCGGGGGCCAGATAAGTGAGCTGTAAAAACTCTTCCCTGACCCCTCTCAACAAGGCGATCGAGCAAGCTCCTGGAGTATGTTTGTCTACCGGCTAAGAACATTTATAAAGCAATAAATTACATAAAATTACAAATGAGCCAATCAAAGTTTGAGTTTAAAAAATATAAAAAAAATACTGGGATGGCACATTCACGGTGGAGGAAAGGGGTAGGCTAACGGTCTAATGTAACTCCGAACATAATGCAAACTAACTCACTCAAAATGGTACGGCCAATTCTGTCCTTCCAAACTATGGGAAGGCCATCTAAATTATCTAATTTAACTGCGCTCTAAAGATAATGCGAACAAGGTTGCTTAAAAGTTGGTAGGGACAATTTGAGCCTCCCAAAATGTTGGTAGGGACATGTCCCGACCGTCCATACGCAAACCTACGCCCTTGCTACACTCACCGGAGCTGAACACGGCGCCGACCTGGAAGGAGAGCTCCGAGTCGTGTTCGGCCTCGCACGGGTACACCGCCATGGCCCGCCTGCCGCCGCCGCCGCTGCTGAGGAAGGAAGGCAATCAGCAAGGAGGGACAATTACACCATCGTCCAATCAGCGAGGAGGCACGATTACACAACCATCCAATCAGCGAGGAGGGACAATTACACCAACATCCAATCAGCGAAGAGGGACGATTACACCACCGTCCAATCAGCGAGGAGGGACGATTACACCACCGTCCAATCAGCGAGGAGGGACGATTACACCACCGTCCAATCAGCGAGGAGGGATAATTACACCACCATCCAATCTGGGTCACGGGCTCCGGCGCCGCCCAGAACAGGGCTGGCGATGGGGGCCCGGTGAGGGGCAAAAGGTAGAAACGAACTAGCTTATCGCGGGCCGGGCGCTGCTGCGGAGACGCCTGTCGAGGGCCACTATCTGGAGTCTAGCCCCAACGAGTGAGTCCCCCGCCCCCCAACACACACACCCTCCGACCCACATTCACTTCTCTGAGAGATACAGGGACTGTGTGCATCACAGGTAGCAAACACACACCACGGCCCCGGCCCCGGCCGCAGACAACCATCTGAGGCAAGACTCATTAAAAAGTGGTGGGGAAATTCTACAACCGCTTTTCACACAAACACAGGTGGAAATGAGTTCCTATTCCGGTGAGATTCCACTGGGATGGGAGAGAGACCTAGCAGCCATGAAACTGTGTTTCTTCAGCGAGGTTGTTTATCCTCCCCGTGTGAATAGTGGTCTCTCAGAGCCTAGTCTCGCGTAGCCAGACCTACCTGTATCTCCACACTTCCTTTACGCAGTGCCAGAGCGGGAGAAAGGTCTGGCTGGACTCATTACCATTCGGGGATAGGGGGGGGGAATAACGCTGTAATTCTTTAAACCAATCACAATCATCTTGAGCGGAGCGGTTGCTAGGTAGTTGTTGTTCACGTAGGCTAGCCTGAATCTGATTGGGCAGGGAATCAGATCCGTCGCTACTGATTGGGCAATTATAAACGAATGGCAAGGCTTATCCCCAAAACACCAATCCACTGGGTCAGACTACTCTCACCCCATCGTTCCTGTGTAGAAGTTCTGCCTTCTACACGTGACCATGCTTCGAAACGCCACACGCTTTTGGCAGAGGGCCAACCATGTAGGAGGGGGGGGGGGGGGTGGAGAAAACTCAAGGTGTTTTCGCGGTCACCGAGTTACCAATGCAATCGTCTACACCTGCTACAGGATGTCCACTTTGTTATCTGTGATCAAATAACATTAACAGACCTCTGGTCGTCCGCCATCTCCTTTTCATCATTTAAAAAGCGTGAGAAATGAATCGGTCACCTGGTCTGGAGGGTAGCTGAGCAATAGATCTCTATAATGGGCTGAGATTCCCACTGAGTCTGTTCAAATGCCTGAGTGTGTGTGTGTGTGTGTGTGTGTGTGTGCGCGTGTGTGTTTGTCTACTGGGAGCTGGAATTAAAGAGTAAGTACGGTAAGTCAGAGAGACAGGGGTGAGAGAGGAGAGAGAGAGAGAGACTGGCCGAGACAGAGACGTTTGTAAATAACAGAGTGTGTTGGAGAGAGACTGCTGGTGTGGAGACCCGGCGGTTGGCTCACCTCTCCTCCGCCGTGTCCCCGTCAGCTCTGGCGTCTCTGGAGGCTGGGGAGTCCATCCACGAGGCTGCTGCCCTGCGAGACAGAGACAGAGACAGAGACAGAGTCAGGGACAGAGACAGAGTCAGGGACAGAGTCAGGGACAGAGTCAGGGACAGAGACAGGGACAGAGACAGAGTCAGAGACAGACGGAGACAGAGAGGTCAGACGCCCGGCCCGCGGCGCCTCACAGAGGGGTCAGAGGACACTCTCAGGGACAGAGGACACTCTGACCTTTGACCTCGAGCAACCGTGACCCTAACACAGATGATGCGTATGCAGACCAGGTATTTCAACCATCCCGTTCTTGCTACAGAAAGACCATCTAACGGAACAGGACGCTGCGCCAGATTCATTGGCTGCTCTTTACCCCACTGGTTCACTGGTGGAATCAGTTAGTAATTTAGCACAATATCACCTCGCAAGACAGTTAAGTTAGTATTTAGCACAATATCACCTCGCAAGACAGTTAAGTTAGTATTTAGCACAATATCACCTCGCAAAACAGTTAAGTTAGTAATTTAGCACAATATCACCTCGCAAGACAGTTAAGTTAGTATTTAGCACAATATCACCTCGCAAAACTGTTAAGTTAGTAATTTAGCACAATATCACCTCGCAAGACAGTTAAGTTAGTATTTAGCACAATATCACCTCGCAAAACTGTTAAGTTAGTAATTTAGCACAATATCACCTCGCAAGACAGTTAAGTTAGTATTTAGCACAATATCACCTCGCAAAACTGTTAAGTTAGTAATTTAGCACAATATCACCTCGCAAGACAGTTAAGTTAGTATTTAGCACAATATCACCTCGCAAAACTGTTAAGTTAGTAATTTAGCACAATATCACCTCGCAAGACAGTTAAGTTAGTAATTTAGCACAATATCACCTCGCAAAACAGTTAAGTTAGTAATTTAGCGCAATATCACCTCGCAAAACAGTTAAGTTAGTAATTTAGCACAATATCACCTCGCAAGACAGTTAAGTTAGTAATTTAGCACAATATCACCTCGCAAAAGAGTTAAGTTAGTAATTTAGCACAATATCACCTCGCAAAACAGTTAAGTTAGTAATTTAGCACAATATCACCTCGCAAGACAGTTAAGTTAGTAATTTAGCACAATATCACCTCGCAAGACAGTGTAGTTGGCACATGCTGGTTTGAAGTTCAGACTGTTGTGATGTATAGGCCTACAGCTGTAGCTAACATCACCATCAACATCTCTATTATGCATATGCTTGCAGACACCACTGAAATGATGACTCACTATCAAAACAAAACGATCATCGCTGCCAGTTTGAACTGAGTACCCAGACACACACGGAGAGAAGCATAGAGAAAGAGAGAAGGGCAGAGAGAGAGAAAGAGAGAGAGAAAGGGAGAGAGGTCAGCCCTGTTTAAGTTGGAGCTGGGAAAAGAGCCACAAGTCGGCAGCCAGCGCTTTCACGCACACAGAGGCTCGCTCGCTCACACACACACACACACACACACACACACACACACACACACACACACAGCCAATGAATAGTCCTCCTCCAGAGTGGGCCTGGAGAGGTGAGAGGGTCCTGGCCAAGACAGCAGCACAGAGACACGCTTTCAAAACATAAAACAACAACAAAATAAACAAGGAAGGACAGTTTACAACATTCATCACCACTCAAAACATGATGTGGCAGCCAGATGTGGCTGAGTCAAAGTCATTTAAAAGTGATTTGAAAGCATCCAATGAAAGCAGCTCTCGAAGGCTCAGGTTGCCTTGTAGATCATTCCAGGTGGAAGGTGCCGCATATCTGAAAGCCCTTTTTCCTAGATCAGGACGCACTCTAGGGACAGTTAGCAAGAACAAGTCCTGGGTGCGTAGACAGTAACCTCCTGTACCTTTACGGAGGATGGAGGTTTGTAGGTATGCTGGGAGCAGACCAAGAATAGCCTTAGAAATAAGGATGTACCAATGGGTCAATCTGCGGGTGGACAAAGCAGACCAGCCTACGGAGCATACAAAGAACAGTGGTGAGTAAGGTTTTTAGAACAGGGGTGAGTAAGGTTTTTAGAACAGTGGTGAGTAAGGTTTTTAGAACAGTGGTGAGTAAGGTTTTTAGAACAGTGGTGAGTAAGGTTTTTAGAAGGTTTTTAGAACAGTGGTGAGTAAGGTTTTTAGAACAGTGGAGAGTAAGGTTTTTAGAAGGTTTTTAGAACAGTGGTGAGTAAGGTTTTTAGAACAGTGGAGAGTAAGGTTTTTAGAAGGTTTTTAGAGAACAGTGGTGAGTAAGGTTTTTATAAGGTTTTTAGAGAACAGTGGTGAGTAAGGTTTTTAGAACAGTGGTGAGTAAGGTTTTTAGAAGGTTTTTAGAGAACAGTGGTGAGTAAGGTTTTTAGAACAGTGGAGAGTAAGGTTTTTAGAAGGTTTTTAGAACAGTGGTGAGTAAGGTTTTTAGAAGGTTTTTAGAGAACAGTGGTAAGGTTTTTAGAGAACAGTGGTGAGTAAGGTTTTTAGAACAGTGGTGAGTAAGGTTTTTAGAACAGTGGTGAGTAAGGTTTTTAGAGAACAGTGGAGAGTAAGGTTTTTAGAAGGTTTTTAGAGAACAGTGGTGAGTAAGGTTTTTAGAACAGTGGAGAGTAAGGTTTTTAGAACAGTGGTGAGTAAGGTTTTTAGAACAGTGGTGAGTAAGGTTTTTAGAACAGTGGAGAGTAAGGTTTTTAGAACAGTGGAGAGTAAGGTTTTTAGAAGGTTTTTAGAGAACAGTGGTGAGTAAGGTTTTTAGAACAGTGGTGAGTAAGGTTTTTAGAACAGTGGAGAGTAAGGTTTTTAGAAGGTTTTTAGAGAACAGTGGTGAGTAAGGTTTTTAGAACAGTGGTGAGTAAGGTTTTTAGAGAACAGTGGTGAGTAAGGTTTTTAGAGAACAGTGGTGAGTAAGGTTTTTAAAGAACAGTGGTGAGTAAGGTTTTTAGAACAGTGGTGAGTAAGGTTTTTAGAACAGTGGTGAGTAAGGTTTTTAGAACAGTGGTGAGTAAGGTTTTTAAAGAACAGTGGTGAGTAAGGTTTTTAGAACAGTGGTGAGTAAGGTTTTTAGAGAACAGTGGTGAGTAAGGTTTTTAGAACAGTGGTGAGTAAGGTTTTTAGAACAGTGGTGAGTAAGGTTTTTAGAACAGTGGTGAGTAAGGTTTTTAAAGAACAGTGGTGAGTAAGGTTTTTAGAACAGTGGTGAGTAAGGTTTTTAGAAGGTTTTTAGAGAACAGTGGTGAGTAAGGTTTTTAGAGAACAGTGGTGAGTAAGGTTTTTAGAACAGTGGTGAGTAAGGTTTTTAGAACAGTGGTGAGTAAGGTTTTTAGAACAGTGGTGAGTAAGGTTTTTAGAAGGTTTTTAGAGAACAGTGGTGAGTAAGGTTTTTAGAACAGTGGTGAGTAAGGTTTTTAGAAGGTTTTTAGAGAACAGTGGTGAGTAAGGTTTTTAGAAGGTTTTTAGAAGGTTTTTAGAACGGTGGTGAGTAAGGTTTTTAGAAGGTTTTTAGAACAGTGGTGAGTAAGGTTTTTAGAAGGTTTTTAGAACAGTGGTGATTAAGGTTTTTAGAGAACAGTGGTGAGAAGGTTTTTAGAAGGTTTTTAGAACGGTGGTGAGTAAGGTTTTTAGAAGGTTTTTAGAGAACAGTGGTGAGAAGGGTTTTAACGTGTGATAAATCTCAGTGCTCCATGGTAGACGGTGTCCAGTGAGTGAAGGCAGTGAGAAGATGTGTGCATGTATAAAACATCACCATAGTGCAGCACAGACATAAAAGTTGCTGCAACCAGTCTCCTTTTAGCCTGGAAATGCCAATGCCTTTGTGACATCGACGGCTAACTTAGAATACTGAACAAGTGCTGGAAAGACCCCACCGTTCCGTCATGATGACTATTATTTACACAAATGAACCACGGTGATGCATAATGCACTGTTTCACAAATGTGCCGCCACTATGAGGAAGGATGGTGGAAATGGTGGTGGAGAGACGCTTAAACCCTGCCTGCTCCACTTCTCCCCAGCAACAGGGCCCGCATTACGACAGACACTCCACCACCCTCACCTCACTCTACCTGGATTCACATGCAAAGACAGCAGATTTAGACAGACAGGGAGAGAGGAGGGAGAGAGAAAGAGCAAAAAACCCAAACTAGAACATTCTATGAATAAAACATTTTCCAGAGAAAGCAGGCAGAGGATTATTCATAACTGGGAGAGTGCAGAGCAGTGCACAGCATTTTACATTTAAGTGTTCATTTGACATTTTTGGAAACGTAACAGAGTATATTGCAAACCTATTCCGACAGGCATCGGAGGGGTAAGTGCGAGTGCATTGCAGTATTGACTATATATTCTTTTCTTTTTTTTACCATTTAATCATACAGGTATAAGCAAAATCTTGGAATATTTACAATCCAAGAATTGTTTCCTCTAAAATAAATCAAACTAAAATGTAAAGTGTTTACCGGCAAGTTCCAGGAGAATTTACTCTGAACAGTTCAAACAAATCTGTCTCTCAAACAAATAATTTACATGTACAGCTCGGAACATGCAACTTTCACACTATGAGCAGGCTAGGAGCTGCCTAGGAACGGCTAGGAGCAGGCTAGACACTGGCTAGGAGCTGACTAGGAGCTAGTAGCAGGCTAGGAACAGGGTAGGAGCTGACTAGGAGCTAGTAGCAGGCTAGGAGCTGGCTAGACACTGGCTAGGAGCTGACTAGGAACGGCTAGGAGCAGGCTAGACACTGGCTAGGAGCTGACTAGGAACGGCTAGGAGCAGGCTAGACACTGGCTAGGAGCTGACTAGGAGCTAGTAGCTGGCTAGGAACGGCTAGGAGCTGACTAGGAGCTAGTAGCTGGCTAGGAACAGGGTAGGAGCTGACTAGGAGCTAGTAGCTGGCTAGGAGCTGACTAGGAGCTGACTAGGAGCTAGTATCTGGCTAGGAACAGGGTAGGAGCTGACTAGGAGCTAGTAGCTGGCTAGGAACAGGGTAGGAGCTACTGTAGGAGCTGGCTAAGAGCTAGAGTAGGAGCTGACTAGGAGCTAGACACTGGCTAGGAGCTGACTAGGAGCTGACTAGGAGCTAGTAGCTGGCTAGGAACAGGGTAGGAGCTGACTAGGAGCTAGTAGCTGGCTAGGAACAGGGTAGGAGCTGACTAGGAGCTGACTAGGAGCTAGTAGCTGGCTAGGAACAGGGTAGGAGCTGACTAGGAGCTAGTAGCTGGCTAGGAACAGGGTAGGAGCTGACTAGGAGCTGACTAGGAGTTAGTAGCTGGCTAGGAGCAGGGTAGGAGCTACTGTAGGAGCTGACTAGGAGCTAGTAGCTGGCTAGGAACAGGGTAGGAGCTACTGTAGGAGCTGACTAGGAGCTAGTAGCTGGCTAGGAGCAGGGTAGGAGCTACTGTAGGAGCTGACTAGGAGCTAGTAGCTGGCTAGGAACAGGGTAGGAGCTACTGTAGGAGCTGGCTAAGAGCTAGAGTAGGAGCTGGCTAGGAGCTAGTAGCTGGCTAGGAGCAGGGTAGGAGCTACTGTAGGAGCTGACTACGAGCTAGTAGCTGGCTAGGAACAGGGTAGGAGCTACTGTAGGAGCTGACTAGGAGCTAGTAGCTGGCTAGGAGCAGGGTAGGAGCTGCTGTAGGAGCTGACTAAGAGCTAGAGTAGGAGCTGACTAGGAGCAGGCTCGGAGCTGGATAAAAAATATTTTATATTACAGTATATAGTAAATTATATTTTATTGCACAGCCCTAGACAGTACACAACCTCTCTGACGTCATGTGACCTCACCTGCATTTCACACAGCACCAAAGAAAAATGCATTATCTTGAAGCACCAAAGAACCTCGGCAGCTTGTGTTTGTGTGTGTGTGTGTGTGTGGTGGATGCATGTGTGGGTGAGTGTGGTGTGTGTGTGGTGTGTGTGTGTGTGTAACCGCCAGCGGTGCAGAGGGGTCTGGAGAGCGTGTGTATGTGTGTGTGTGTGCGCAGTCTGTGTGTGTAGTGTGTGTGTGTATGTGGTGTGTGTATGAATGTGTGTTGTGTGTTGTGTGTGTGTGTGTGTGTGTGTGTGTATGTGGTGTGTGTATGAATGTGTGTTGTGTGTGTGTGTGTGGTGTGTGTGTGTGTGTGTGTATGTGGTGTGTATGAATGTGTGTTGTGTGTTGTGTGTGTGTGTGTGTGTATGTGGTGTGTGTATGAATGTGTGTTGTGTGTGTGTGTGTGGTGTGTGTGTGTGTGTGATTTATGGCTCTGCGGTGGCAATGTGGGCAGCTGTGGTGCTCAGCTGTTCCACATCAGCATGGGGGGAGGAATGCTCTCTGCAGCCAGAACATCCTCTCACTAACCTGGGAGCACTGCTACTGTTACGCTCACTAACCTGGGAGCACTGCTACTGTTCCACTCACTAACCTGGGAGCACTGCTACTGTTCCACTCACTAACCTGGGAGCACTGCTACTGTTCCACTCACTAACCTGGGAGCACTGCTACTGTTACACTCACTAACCTGGGAGCACTGCTACTGTTCCACTCACTAACCTGGGAGCACTGCTACTGTTACGGTCACTAACCTGGGAGCACTGCTACTGTTCCACTCACTAACCTGGGAGCACTGCTACTGTTACGGTCACTAACCTGGGAGCACTGCTACTGTTACGGTCACTAACCTGGGAGCACTGCTACTGTTCCACTCACTAACCTGGGAGCACTGCTACTGTTCCACTCACTAACCTGGGAGCACTGCTACTGTTACACTCACTAACCTGGGAGCACTGCTACTGTTCCACTCACTAACCTGGGAGCACTGCTACTGTTACACTCACTAACCTGGGAGCACTGCTACTGTTCCACTCACTAACCTGGGAGCACTGCTACTGTTCCACTCACTAACCTGGGAGCACTGCTACTGTTACGGTCACTAACCTGGGAGCACTGCTACTGTTCCACTCACTAACCTGGGAGCACTGCTACTGTTACACTCACTAACCTGGGAGCACTGCTACTGTTCCACTCACTAACCTGGGAGCACTGCTACTGTTACGGTCACTAACCTGGGAGCACTGCTACTGTTACACTCACTAACCTGGGAGCACTGCTACTGTTCCACTCACTAACCTGGGAGCACTGCTACTGTTACACTCACTAACCTGGGAGCACTGCTACTGTTCCACTCACTAACCTGGGAGCACTGCTACTGTTACGGTCACTAACCTGGGAGCACTGCTACTGTTACACTCACTAACCTGGGAGCACTGCTACTGTTACGGTCACTAACCTGGGAGCACTGCTACTGTTCCACTCACTAACCTGGGAGCACTGCTACTGTTACGGTCACTAACCTGGGAGCACTGCTACTGTTCCACTCACTAACCTGGGAGCACTGCTACTGTTCCACTCACTAACCTGGGAGCACTGCTACTGTTCCACTCACTAACCTGGGAGCACTGCTACTGTTACACTCACTAACCTGGGAGCACTGCTACTGTTCCACTCACTAACCTGGGAGCACTGCTACTGTTACGGTCACTAACCTGGGAGCACTGCTACTGTTACGGTCACTAACCTGGGAGCACTGCTACTGTTCCACTCACTAACCTGGGAGCACTGCTACTGTTACGGCCTGTAACCTGGGAGCACTGCTACTGTTCCTCTCACTAACCTGGGAGCACTGCTACTGTTCCACTCACTAACCTGGGAGCACTGCTACTGTTACGGTCACTAACCTGGGAGCACTGCTACTGTTACGGTCACTAACCTGGGAGCACTGCTACTGTTACGGTCACTAACCTGGGAGCACTGCTACTGTTCCACTCACTAACCTGGGAGCACTGCTACTGTTCCACTCACTAACCTGGGAGCACTGCTACTGTTCCACTCACTAACCTGGGAGCACTGCTACTGTTCCACTCACTAACCTGGGAGCACTGCTACTGTTACGGTCACTAACCTGGGAGCACTGCTACTGTTACGGTCACTAACCTGGGAGCACTGCTACTGTTCCACTCACTAACCTGGGAGCACTGCTACTGTTACGGTCACTAACCTGGGAGCACTGCTACTGTTCCACTCACTAACCTGGGAGCACTGCTACTGTTCCACTCACTAACCTGGGAGCACTGCTACTGTTCCACTCACTAACCTGGGAGCACTGCTACTGTTACGGTCACTAACCTGGGAGCACTGCTACTGTTACGGTCACTAACCTGGGAGCACTGCTACTGTTCCACTCACTAACCTGGGAGCACTGCTACTGTTCCACTCACTAACCTGGGAGCACTGCTACTGTTCCACTCACTAACCTGGGAGCACTGCTACTGTTCCACTCACTAACCTGGGAGCACTGCTACTGTTCCACTCACTAACCTGGGAGCACTGCTACTGTTACACTCACTAACCTGGGAGCACTGCTACTGTTCCACTCACTAACCTGGGAGCACTGCTACTGTTACGGTCACTAACCTGGGAGCACTGCTACTGTTACGGTCACTAACCTGGGAGCACTGCTACTGTTCCACTCACTAACCTGGGAGCACTGCTACTGTTCCACTCACTAACCTGGGAGCACTGCTACTGTTACACTCACTAACCTGGGAGCACTGCTACTGTTCCACTCACTAACCTGGGAGCACTGCTACTGTTACACTCACTAACCTGGGAGCACTGCTACTGTTCCACTCACTAACCTGGGAGCACTGCTACTGTTCCACTCACTAACCTGGGAGCACTGCTACTGTTACGGTCACTAACCTGGGAGCACTGCTACTGTTCCACTCACTAACCTGGGAGCACTGCTACTGTTCCACTCACTAACCTGGGAGCACTGCTACTGTTACACTCACTAACCTGGGAGCACTGCTACTGTTCCACTCACTAACCTGGGAGCACTGCTACTGTTACGGTCACTAACCTGGGAGCACTGCTACTGTTACACTCACTAACCTGGGAGCACTGCTACTGTTACGGTCACTAACCTGGGAGCACTGCTACTGTTCCACTCACTAACCTGGGAGCACTGCTACTGTTACGGTCACTAACCTGGGAGCACTGCTACTGTTCCACTCACTAACCTGGGAGCACTGCTACTGTTCCACTCACTAACCTGGGAGCACTGCTACTGTTCCACTCACTAACCTGGGAGCACTGCTACTGTTACACTCACTAACCTGGGAGCACTGCTACTGTTCCACTCACTAACCTGGGAGCACTGCTACTGTTACGGCCTGTAACCTGGGAGCACTGCTACTGTTCCTCTCACTAACCTGGGAGCACTGCTACTGTTCCACTCACTAACCTGGGAGCACTGCTACTGTTACGGTCACTAACCTGGGAGCACTGCTACTGTTACGGTCACTAACCTGGGAGCACTGCTACTGTTACGGTCACTAACCTGGGAGCACTGCTACTGTTCCACTCACTAACCTGGGAGCACTGCTACTGTTCCACTCACTAACCTGGGAGCACTGCTACTGTTCCACTCACTAACCTGGGAGCACTGCTACTGTTACGGTCACTAACCTGGGAGCACTGCTACTGTTACGGTCACTAACCTGGGAGCACTGCTACTGTTCCACTCACTAACCTGGGAGCACTGCTACTGTTACGGTCACTAACCTGGGAGCACTGCTACTGTTCCACTCACTAACCTGGGAGCACTGCTACTGTTCCACTCACTAACCTGGGAGCACTGCTACTGTTCCACTCACTAACCTGGGAGCACTGCTACTGTTACGGTCACTAACCTGGGAGCACTGCTACTGTTACGGTCACTAACCTGGGAGCACTGCTACTGTTCCACTCACTAACCTGGGAGCACTGCTACTGTTCCACTCACTAACCTGGGAGCACTGCTACTGTTCCACTCACTAACCTGGGAGCACTGCTACTGTTACGGTCACTAACCTGGGAGCACTGCTACTGTTACGGTCACTAACCTGGGAGCACTGCTACTGTTACGGTCACTAACCTGGGAGCACTGCTACTGTTACGGTCACTAACCTGGGAGCACTGCTACTGTTACACTCACTAACCTGGGAGCACTGCTACTGTTACACTCACTAACCTGGGAGCACTGCTACTGTTCCTCTCACTAACCTGGGAGCACTGCTACTGTTACGGTCACTAACCTGGGAGCACTGCTACTGTTACACTCACTAACCTGGGAGCACTGCTACTGTTACACTCACTAACCTGGGAGCACTGCTACTGTTACACTCACTAACCTGGGAGCACTGCTACTGTTCCACTCACTAACCTGGGAGCACTGCTACTGTTACGGTCACTAACCTGGGAGCACTGCTACTGTTACACTCACTAACCTGGGAGCACTGCTACTGTTACACTCACTAACCTGGGAGCACTGCTACTGTTACGGCCTGTAAACCGGGAGCACTGCTACTGTTACGGTCTGTAACCCGGGAGCACTGCTACTGTTACGGTCACTAACCTGGGAGCACTGCTACTGTTACGGTCACTAACCTGGGAGCACTGCTACTGTTACGGTCACTAACCTGGGAGCACGGTCACTGTCCGTGTGTGACGGCTTGTGACAAGTGTGAGCATATTGTGTGTGTGTGTGTGTGTGTGTGTGTGTGTGTGTGAAAGAGAGAGAGAGAGAGAGAGAGCATAGTGTGTGTGTGTGTGTGTGAGAGAGAGAGAGAGAGAGAGAGAGAGAGCATAGTGTGTGTGTGTGTGTGTGTATGACGGTGTATGATTGTGAAGAGGGGGGGTTCAGCCACCATGCTCACAGGCACACAGGTAAACACGCACACACTCAAGACATGTTACACTCATACACACACACACAGGCACACACTGCATTGTAAACACACACACAGACACACTTTCTCTTTCTCTGGGCGCCAGGAAAACATCCAAATTCTCATCTTCCATTCTGATCTTCTAGGTGATCCAATGTTACGGATGGAAAGTCGATTACCCAGACGAGCGCAGACCTGTCAACTTAAGCACACGTAGGAATGATTACAGGATAAACAGTTTGGAAAATATTCACTGAATGCAGCGCCGTTGCCCTAGAAACCTGTGAAATGAACCAAGAAAAAACGGATTCAACGAAAAGAAAAGAAAAAAATTGCTTTTGAGTACGAGGGCTAAGCCAGAGCGGGGAAATTGCTTGGCGCTTCTGGCCAACAGAAATAGAACAGCCTTTGAATTTCCCCCGGTTGTTTTTCATCAGGCACATATTAGCCTCGTCTAAAAAAAAACAACAACCACACAATATTGTACAGTGTGTTTTGTGTTGAGGTGCTGAGCATAAGGCAGCGTGTGGTTTGTGTTGAGGTGCTGAGCACAAGGCAGCGTGTGGTTTGTGTTGAGGTGCTGAGCACAAGGCAGCGTGTGGTTTGTGTTGAGGTGCTGAGCACAAGGCAGCGTGTGGTTTGTGTTGAGGTGCTGAGCACAGGGCAGCGTGTGGTTTGTGTTGAGGTGCTGAGCACAAGGAAGCGTGTGTTTCAGGACAGATGTGCTCTGCGCCAGTCAGGCGGGTGAGGTCTGCCATCTGAGAGATGAGTCACTACCAGGATCCTCCCTCTTCAGCACCATGTTTTCATCTTGCTCTGCTCTCTCCGTGCCTCCAGCACTAGAGCATGCTCACTCATATTGTAGAGAGGAGAAATCGGCATTCGCAAAAGTTCCATTTTTTGAACTTTCTGCGGCGGATTCGCACGGCAACCCGTTGGATCCCGCGGTGAGATTGGGGCGAACTGGGCGGCGTGAATGTTCTCGTTGCGCCTGGTGTGAACGCAGCATAACGCTGCACTGAGTCTGCTCACAGACTAGCTCAGGTCAAGGTCTGTTGAGCTGGTGTAACCCTGGTGTAGCCCTGGTGTAGCCCTGGTGTAACCCTGGTGTAACCCTGGTGTAGCCCTGGTGTAACCCTGGTGTAGCCCTGGTGTAACCCTGGTGTAACCCTGGTGTAGCTTTGGTGTAGCCCTGGTGTAACCCTGGTGTAGCCCTGGTGTAGCCCTGGTGTAGCCCTGGTGTAACCCTGGTGTAGCCCTGGTGTAGCTTTGGTGTAACCCTGGTGTAACCCTGGTGTAACCCTGGTGTAGCCCTGGTGTAACCCTGGTGTAACCCTGGTGTAACCCTGGTGTAGCCCTGGTGTAGCCCTGGTGTAGCCCTGGTGTAGCCCTGGTGTAACCCTGGTGTAGCCCTGGTGTAACCCTGGTGTAACCCTGGTGTAGCCCTGGTGTAACCCTGGTGTAACCCTGGTGTAACCCTGGTGTAGCCCTGGTGTAGCCCTGGTGTAGCCCTGGTGTAACCCTGGTGTAACCCTGGTGTAGCCCTGGTGTAGCCCTGGTGTAACCCTGGTGTAACCCTGGTGTAGCCCTGGTGTAACCCTGGTGTAGCCCTGGTGTAACCCTGGTGTAGCCCTGGTGTAACCCTGGTGTAACCCTGGTGTAGCCCTGGTGTAGCCCTGGTGTAACCCTGGTGTAACCCTGGTGTAGCCCTGGTGTAACCCTGGTGTAGCCCTGGTGTAACCCTGGTGTAACCCTGGTGTAACCCTGGTGTAGCCCTGGTGTAGCCCTGGTGTAACCCTGGTGTAGCCCTGGTGTAGCCCTGGTGTAACCCTGGTGTAACCCTGGTGTAGCCCTGGTGTAACCCTGGTGTAACCCTGGTGTAGCCCTGGTGTAACCCTGGTGTAGCCCTGGTGTAACCCTGGGCCCCCGTCCTCCCATGAGAGCAGGAATCCCCCCCCCCACACACACCCCGAAAGCCCCGCCCCTCTCCCCCCCCACCCCGGGAGCCCCGCCCCCTGCGCTGAAGGGTGGGCCTGGTGTGAACCGCCAGACTGCCTGCCTGCCATCTCTCTCTGGGTGGGCAGGAAATTACTGGATCCATCATTGCCTGATCCACAGCCGTCCAGCTAGGAGAGGAGGAGGAGGAGGAGGAGGAGGAGGAGGAGGAGGAGGAGGAGGAGGAGACTGCAAAATAGCCTCACTCACCAGGACTGAATCTGGGGAGGACAAATGAGGTGAGGCCACACATGGCTAGAGAGAGAGAGAGAGAGAGAAAGAGAGAGAGAGAAAGAGAGAGACAGAGTGTTATCATATCATATCAGAGAGAGAGAGAGAGTTCTGGTGTGGTACCAGACAGAGAGAGAGAGAGAGTGTTCTGGTGTGGTACCAGAGAGAGAGAGAGAGAGAGAGAGAGAGAGAGAGAGGGAGAGAGAGAGAGAGAGAGAGAGAGAGAGTGTTCTGGTGTGGTACCAGAGAGAGAGAGAGAGAGAGAGAGAGAGATAGAGAGTGTTCTGGTGCGGTACCAGAGAGAGAGAGAGAGAGAGAGAGAGAGAGAGAGAGAGTGTGAGTGTTCTGGTGTGGTACCAGAGAGAGAGAGAGAGAGAGAGAGAGAGAGAGAGAGAGAGAGAGAGAGAGAGAGAGAGAGAGAGAGAGAGTGTTCTGGTGTGGTACCAGAGAGAGAGAGAGAGAGAGAGAGAGAGAGAGAGAGAGAGAGAGAGTGTTCTGGTGTGGTACCAGAGAGAGAGAGAGAGAGAGAGAGAGAGAGAGAGAGAGAGAGAGAGAGTGTTCTGGTGTGGTACCAGAGAGAGAGAGAGAGAGAGAGAGAGAGAGAGTGTTCTGGTGTGGTACCAGAGAGAGAGAGAGAGAGAGAGAGAGAGAGAGAGAGAGAGAGAGAGTGTTCTGGTGTGGTACCAGCGCGTATATGATGAGGTTTAATATCATGATGATGAATGACCAGACAGGCAGGCTGAACGGTGCAGCGCTGCTTCTGAGCGTTGGCTGCAGGTGAAGTGAAGGATCTCTAGCGACCCGGACCCCGGCTCTGTGGCCAGCTCTCTCCGCGGCCCCCCACGGCGGCCCCCCGCTGAGCTAACAGGGCCACGCCCGCACGCTCCCACGCCCACGCTGAGATGTACGGGTGAGCGGAGCCAGGGGCCACGCCTCCTGACATATGGCGCGGGCCTCGGTAGAGGGCAGGGCTGCGGCTACAAGAGGTAAACAAGATGGATATCTCCCTCACAGCGTCACCGCGCTTCACACGGCACCGCCCGGCCACCTGTCTCCCCCAGAACAAACAAACACACCCCCAACACAAGAGCAACACCACAGAGAGATGGAGAGAGAGATGGAGGGAGAGATGGA
>NW_028176625.1:292969-338671 GCF_949987555.1 Borostomias antarcticus | reverse complement strand
CCTCCTGTCACGACCCGGCTCTAAGGCTGTGACAAAAATGGAGTCCACACGGTTGATTCTCAAAAAGTAAACATAATTTATTAACAGAGAATAATAATGTCCGCTGCCGGACAGGAAATGGGTAAGAGCCACAGTACAAAATGAGCTTGCTCTATTTGTAGGGTAAGGTACGGGCCAGGTGCACTTGGTTAGCCTAATGGGCTGGGTCCCGCCCACCTGCAAACAAGCAGGCAGCCAACCAAGTAGACGGCCAGCCCTACTGGGTCGTCACACCCCCCCCCATCAAGGAGGGGCCCCGCCCCCGGAACCTACAACCAAAACAAACAACAGAATAAAGCAGCAAAAAACAAAACATGACCAACATCAATGGGACGAGGAACCAAGGTACCAGGAACCAAGGTGCACCCGAGACGCCAGCACCGGCCCGTCACCACGTCCCACACCTTGTGTCACACCACTCCCCCCAGCAACCTAGTACTAAGGGAAGCAATTTAAGGAGAAAGAGGAGAACACAAGAGTGAAACAAGGCAACCAGCCTAGGCAACGAACAGGGCCGTCTCACGAAGAAGGGGCTCGAGACAACGCGTCTGCCACCACGTTGTCTGAGCCCTTGATGTACCGCACGTCCAGCCAATAAGACTGCAGTAGCAGAGACCACCGAACCAGCCGCTGATTCGGACACTGCAAGGAATTCAAAAAGGTCAATGGATTATGGTCAGTGTAGACCACCACCGGCACCACACCAGAACCCACGTACACATCAAAATGCACCAGTGCCCAGACTAAGGCCAGGGCCTCCTTTTCAATGGTCGAATAATTCAATTGATAGGAATTGAATTTCCGAGAAAAGAAGGAAACTGGTCGCTCAACACCCAGCTCATCCACCTGCTGAAGAACAGCACCCGCCCCCACGTGACTAGCGTCTACCTGCAGTGAAAACGGATGGCCGAACCGCGGGGCCGCCAAAATTGGAGCACTACACAATAGCGCCTTCACCTGGTCGAATGCACGTTGGCAGGCTGAGGACCACACAAATGTCACCTTGCCTTTCAGCAAATCAGTGAGGCACGCCACCACCTCAGAAAAGTTCCTACAGAACCCCCTGTAGTAACCCACCAGGCCTAGAAAACGCTGGAGTTCCTTCTTTGTCTGCGGCACAGGAAAACTCTCCACAGCGTGAACTTTTGCCTGGACAGGACGAACCGAACCCTGCCCGACCACTCGGCCCAAATACGTCACCGTCGCCCTCGCAAACTCACACTTTGCGAGGTTGACGGTGAGGCGCGCCTGAGCCAAGCGGTCGAACAAGGCACGGATACGCCCCAAATGGGAGGACCATGTACCAGAACAGACCACGACATCGTCCAAATACACAGTACAACCCTCAAGATCCCCCAGAACCCGCGTCATTAAACGTTGGAAGGTCGCCGGCGCATTTCTTAATCCAAATGGCATAACCCTGTAGGAGAACAACCCACCTGGAGTGATAAACGCCGCAATATCACGTGCCCGGGCAGACAGCGGAACCTGCCAGTAACCTTTGAGAAGGTCAAATTTACTGACATAGTGTGCATGACCTACATGGTCCACACAATCTTCCATTCGCGGAAGCGGAAAGGAATCTGGTGTGGTCACCGCGTTAACCTTACGAAAATCGGTGCAAAACCTAAAAGTTCCATCAGGTTTAGGAACCATAATACAGGGCGACGCCCAGCTAGATGACGAGGGTTCAGCGATATCATGGGCCAACATATAACCCACCTCAGCATCCAGATGCTTACGCTTCTCAGGGCCCACACGGTAGAACCTCTGCCGGATGGGCTGAGCATCCCCCACCTCAATATCATGCTCAATAAGGTGGGTCTGAGTAGGAGCGTCCCCAAAAATACTTGGATATGCTCGGATCAGACCAGCAAGATCCACCTGTTCGGACTCAGATAAATGCCCTAACAACCCCCCCAAGTTGCAGAGTGATTCTGAGTTTTTCAGACGGGCCTGCACTACAGCAGGATCAGGAGCAGGTAGGCCATCCTCTATTTCCACAGCCACAGTCCGTGGAGCAGAAAGGACAGACACCCTCCCAACGGAACAGCAGCCCACCGGGCTCTCACGCTCAATAGACTGTTTGCCGTCTCCCCAGCCCGGGCTCAACTCACGACCATAGTACGGCTTTAACAAGTTAACGTGACACCGTCGCGTTGCCTTGCGACGTCCTGGAGTGGAAATAACATAGTTCAGGTCAGATAACTGCTTCGCCACCACATATGGACCCGTGAACTTAGCCCGAAAGGGAGAGTCCACAACCGGCAGCAGTGCCAAAACTTGGTCCCCTGGGCTGAACACGCGGCGCTCAGACCGCCGATCATAAAGCTTTTTCATCTTCCCCTGAACAGTGGCTAGATGTTGTTTAGCTAACTCAACTGCTGCATACAGTCTACGCCGAAAACCATGAACATAATCAGCTATTTTCGCCGGAGGCTCAACCTCATTCCAGCTATCATATAAAATAGCCAAAGGACCACACACTTTGTGTCCAAACACAAGCTCGTTTGGGCTAAACCCTGTACTCTCCTGTGTCACCTCTCTAGAGGCCAACATCAGCCAGGGTAACCCCTCCTCCCAATCTCCCCCCAACTCGGTACAATAAGCTCGCAGCAACGACTTGAGCGTCTGGTGGAAACGCTCCAGCGCCCCCTGACTTTGCGCATGATAAGCTGAGGACTTATTGTGCTTAACCCGAAGCTGTTTGAGCACCTGCGCGAATAGGTGGGAGGTAAAATTTGAGCCCTGGTCCGATTGAATTATTTTCGGAATCCCGAATGTGGATATAAAGTGCGTTAACGCCCGCACCACCGAACGAGCCGTTATCGTGCGCAGCGGATATGCTGCTGGATATCGCGTGCACTGGCACATTACTGTAAGGAGGTAAAGCGCCCCCGAACGAGAGCGGGGAAGCGGACCTACGCAGTCGATGATCAGGTGTTCAAAAGGCCCACTATTAGCAGGAATAGGGGACAACGGAGCCGGTGCTATATTCTGGTTAGGCTTGCTTGTTAACTGGCATGTATGACAGGATTTTATATACGCAGCAACATCTCTTTTAACTCGAGGCCAAAAGAAATGGCGCAGAACCCTATCATAAGTTTTTCGAACGCCTAAATGTCCAGAATCATTGTGTGCCACTTTTAACACCGAGTTGCGGAATTTCTCAGGCAACACAATCTGCACGATGGGATCCCCAATGAAACGCTCCCCATGCGGAACCCATTTACGCACCAACATCTCCTTGTGGAGAAAATAGCCCCGCGCGCTATTTTTTACATCCTCTCCTAAGAGCACCTGCTCGAACAACGGTTGTAAGGAAGGATCCGCTCGTTGTTCAGCTCTAATTTCCTCTGACGAAACAGAGAGAGGAACGTCCAACAAAGAAATGTCCCACGAC
This sequence comes from Borostomias antarcticus, assembly GCF_949987555.1. NCBI lineage: Eukaryota > Metazoa > Chordata > Actinopteri > Stomiiformes > Stomiidae > Borostomias > Borostomias antarcticus. Next base: position 335,229 of record NW_028176625.1, on the reverse strand, counting down.
ACAGGAGAATCGGTAGCCCCCTCCACCGAGCGCTCCTGACTCATTGAACGCGTAACCGCACAAGCGGTAAATACCTCGGGAAAATGTTTTTCACTATCGTCTGGTTGCCTGCTCAGTAATGGGACAGCAGAAACCACCGGAGGCGGCGTCACACCAGGCCAAACCTGCGCCCCCGCAACGCCGTTCCCCAGGATGAGAGATACTCCCTCAAGAGGCAGCGCCGACCGCACCCCCACAGCAATCTGGCCCTGGTGGAGATCAGAGTATAGCATTATACTATGCAATGGCACATGTAAAACTTTCATGCCCATGCCCAAAACCGGAATAGAGCACCCGACATCACTCCCCTCAGAGAATGGCAGCACCGACGCATGGATAAAGGAGTCGAATGCAGCTGTATCCCGAAGGATCCTCACCGGCACCCTACTCTCACTCCCCACCAGGGAAACAAATCCATCCGAGACAAAAGGTGAGAACGCCCCCAAATCAGAAGGTATCGATACCCCCGGCTTAACCTCCTGTACACCCTCCATTGCAGGCCGACCAGGCAAAGACACGGCTAGACAGGCCCCCTTAGCCTGCCCGGGAGCCCCAGCCACTCCAGACCTCGCCTTGAGAACGTAACACTCAGACTTAATGTGCCCCTTCTTATTACAATAATGACACACAACATCCGAGCCTCGTAACCCACCCCGATCTCTCTTCTCAAACCTTCCTGAGTGGACGGGAAGCAAAGGGGAGCCAGCAGAAAGAGGGGAACTATATACCCCCCGGGTAACTCCCTCAAAACCAGGCTCGCGCGTACGAGCCTCACCAAACACACGCTTATGCGTAAGAACATAGTCGTCTGCTAAGGCCGCCGCTTCACCAGCGGTAGTAGCCTTCTGATCGTTTATGTATGTCGCAATTCGCTCCGGCACAGCATTTTTAAATTGCTCCAAAACAATCAGCTCACAGAGCCCCTCAAAACTATCTACCGCCAGAGCAGAACGCCAGCGCGTAAAATGCTGCGTCAAGTCGCGCGCAAACTCGAGGTGAGTCTGGTTCTCTTTCCTTTTCCATGTCCGAAACCTCAAACGGTAAGCTTCAGGCACTAATTCATATGCTTTTAGCACCGCGGCTTTAACCAGTTCATAATTTCCGCTATCAGCAATGGACATGGAAGAATAAGCCTCTTGGGCTTTCCCCGTTAACACGCACTGGAGCATGAGCGTGCGCTCTGTATCCGGCCAATCTCGCAAGTCAGCGACCCGCTCAAAAAGAGAAAAAAACGTCTCCGGATCCCGTTCGCTAAACTTAGGCAACAGCCGCAAGTTGCGCCATATATCAAATCGCTCCCCTGGTGCCACACCACCAGATGAGCTACTACGGGCCATCGACGCATCAGCTGACAGCGTCCCCTCAGCCATCAAATCAAGCCTGCGCCCCTCAAGCTCCAACTTCTCACGCTCAACGCGAACGCGCATCTCCTCTCTTTTAAGCCGCTCGTCAATCTCCGCAGCCTGCTTTTTCTCCTCATATCCGAGCTTCAATAATAGCAACTCCTTATGCTGCTCAAAAGTAAATCCTACCGTAGGTATACCCGTAAACACATCACCCGGCTCACTAACGGCCACGGTCAAAACGCCGCTCGCCACCAATCCGGCTTTCAACGCGCTTTTAACAGTCTCCTTGAGACGCACATCAGTATCCGCAATTGTCACCTTATAGTGCCCAGCTAACTGTAACAATTGCCCCTTAGTTAAACCGTCCAACCCCTCCTCAGAGGGATGCGTAATAAAGGCAGCTATGTCTGCCATCCCTCCCCCCAACGAAAAACGACCACAAGAGGAGAGACGACCCGACCATCAACCAACCAACGGCACCCAAACAGACCGTCGCGCGCACGGGCCAAATATGAACACACGAACCCACGTGCCAGGAGGCGCAAACAGGGTCAAACAAACCCGAACAAGACCACACACACCCCTCTATCTAAACTGCCTCACTAGACCAGACTAAACTGCCAACCAGCTCAACCCTAGTCTTCATGTGGGTACAATGGCGGGTACTTATGCACTAAATACCAGCGGCCCGGAAAAGCGACCAAGAAATGGCAACCCCCCTAAAGCCCTAGCCGTGCTCCCGAGCAAAGCTCTAACCATGCTTACCACAGCACTAGCAGAAAAAAACAAACCGACGCCCCCAAAGAGGAAGCGCCGCTGTACCTACACAGGGGAGTGTGCAATCAAACGAAATAAGCGCCACCTGACACTGATCCGCGCACCCACAGCAACATCAAAAATCCGGCCAATTAACAAGAAAAAAGAAAAAAAATGCCTACCGCAAAACAACCGCGCGACTCCAATGAATAACCTGCAACCCGCACCACAAGCAAGGTTCACGAGCCACCAATCCGCTGCACCGCCGCCGGCATACAGGCACCCAACGAGCCCATTCACAAAACCAGGCGGCCTACGCAACGCAACAGCAAAAAAAAACGGCCGGACGAGCCCCCACTTTTGTCACGACCCGGCTCTAAGGCTGTGACAAAAATGGAGTCCACACGGTTGATTCTCAAAAAGTAAACATAATTTATTAACAGAGAATAATAATGTCCGCTGCCGGACAGGAAATGGGTAAGAGCCACAGTACAAAATGAGCTTGCTCTATTTGTAGGGTAAGGTACGGGCCAGGTGCACTTGGTTAGCCTAATGGGCTGGGTCCCGCCCACCTGCAAACAAGCAGGCAGCCAACCAAGTAGACGGCCAGCCCTACTGGGTCGTCACAGCTGTGTTAGTGGATGTGGGTGGTTTCATGGTGTGTGAGTGGATGTGGGTGGTTTCATGGTGTGTGAGTGGATGTGGGTGGTTTCATGGTGTGTGAGTGGATGTGGGTGGTTTCATGGTGTGTGAGTGGATGTGGGTGGTTTCATGGTGTGTTAGTGGATGTGGGTGGTTTCATGGTGTGTGAGTGGATGTGGGTGGTTTCATGGTGTGTGAGTGGATGTGGGTGGTTTCATGGTGTGTTAGTGGATGTGGGTGGTTTCATGGTGTGTGAGTGGATGTGGGTGGTTTCATGGTGTGTGAGTGGATGTGGGTGGTTTCATGCTGTTTGAGTGGATGTGGGTGGTTTCATGGTGTGTGAGTGGATGTGGGTGGTTTCATGGTGTGTGAGTGGATGTGGGTGGTTTCATGGTGTGTGAGTGGATGTGGGTGGTTTCATGCTGTGTTAGTGGATGTGGGTGGTTTCATGGTGTGTGAGTGGATGTGGGTGGTTTCATGGTATGCTGTGTGAGTGGATGTGGGTGGTTTCATGGTGTGTTAGTGGATGTGGGTGGTTTCATGGTGTGTGAGTGGATGTGGGTGGTTTCATGGTGTGTTAGTGGATGTGGGTGGTTTCATGGTGTGTTAGTGGATGTGGGTGGTTTCATGGTGTGTTAGTGGATGTGGGTGGTTTCATGGTGTGTGAGTGGATGTGGGTGGTTTCATGGTGTGTGAGTGGATGTGGGTGGTTTCATGGTGTGTTAGTGGATGTGGGTATTTTCATGCTGTGTTAGTGGATGTGGGTGGTTTCATGGTGTGCTGTGTGAGTGGATGTGGGTGGTTTCATGGTGTGTGAGTGGATGTGGGTGGTTTCATGGTGTGTTAGTGGATGTGGGTGGTTTCATGGTGTGCTGTGTTAGTGGATGTGGGTGGTTTCATGGTGTGTTAGTGGATGTGGGTGGTTTCATGGTGTGTGAGTGGATGTGGGTGGTTTCATGGTGTGTGAGTGGATGTGGGTGGTTTCATGGTGTGTGAGTGGATGTGGGTGGTTTCATGGTGTGTGAGTGGATGTGGGTGGTTTCATGGTGTGTGAGTGGATGTGGGTGGTTTCATGGTGTGTTAGTGGATGTGGGTGGTTTCATGCTGTGTGAGTGGATGTGGGTGGTTTCATGGTGTGTGAGTGGATGTGGGTGGTTTCATGGTGTGTTAGTGGATGTGGGTGGTTTCATGGTGTGTTAGTGGATGTGGGTATTTTCATGCTGTGTTAGTGGATGTGGGTGGTTTCATGGTGTGTGAGTGGATGTGGGTGGTTTCATGGTGTGTTAGTGGATGTGGGTGGTTTCATGGTGTGCTGTGTGAGTGGATGTGGGTGGTTTCATGGTGTGTGAGTGGATGTGGGTGGTTTCATGGTGTGTTAGTGGATGTGGGTGGTTTCATGCTGTGTGAGTGGATGTGGGTGGTTTCATGGTGTGTGAGTGGATGTGGGTGGTTTCATGGTGTGTGAGTGGATGTGGGTGGTTTCATGGTGTGTTAGTGGATGTGGGTGGTTTCATGGTGTGTTAGTGGATGTGGGTGGTTTCATGGTGTGTGAGTGGATGTGGGTGGTTTCATGGTGTGTGAGTGGATGTGGGTGGTTTCATGGTGTGTGAGTGGATGTGGGTGGTTTCATGGTGTGTGAGTGGATGTGGGTGGTTTCATGCTGTGTGAGTGGATGTGGGTGGTTTCATGGTGTGTGAGTGGATGTGGGTGGTTTCATGGTGTGTGAGTGGATGTGGGTGGTTTCATGGTGTGTGAGTGGATGTGGGTGGTTTCATGCTGTGTTAGTGGATGTGGGTGGTTTCATGGTGTGTGAGTGGATGTGGGTGGTTTCATGGTATGCTGTGTGAGTGGATGTGGGTGGTTTCATGGTGTGTGAGTGGATGTGGGTGGTTTCATGGTGTGTTAGTGGATGTGGGTGGTTTCATGGTGTGTTAGTGGATGTGGGTGGTTTCATGGTGTGTGAGTGGATGTGGGTGGTTTCATGGTGTGTTAGTGGATGTGGGTATTTTCATGCTGTGTTAGTGGATGTGGGTGGTTTCATGGTGTGTGAGTGGATGTGGGTGGTTTCATGGTGTGTTAGTGGATGTGGGTGGTTTCATGGTGTGCTGTGTGAGTGGATGTGGGTGGTTTCATGGTGTGTGAGTGGATGTGGGTGGTTTCATGGTGTGTTAGTGGATGTGGGTGGTTTCATGGTGTGCTGTGTTAGTGGATGTGGGTGGTTTCATGGTGTGTTAGTGGATGTGGGTGGTTTCATGGTGTGTGAGTGCATGTGGGTGGTTTCATGGTGTGTGAGTGGATGTGGGTGGTTTCATGGTGTGCTGTGTGAGTGGATGTGGGTGGTTTCATGGTGTGCTGTGTGAGTGGATGTGGGTGGTTTCATGGTGTGTGAGTGGATGTGGGTGGTTTCATGGTGTGTGAGTGGATGTGGGTGGTTTCATGGTGTCTGAGTGGATGTGGGTGGTTTCATGGTGTGTGAGTGGATGTGGGTGGTTTCATGGTGTGTGAGTGGATGTGGGTGGTTTCATGGTGTGTGAGTGGATGTGGGTGGTTTCATGGTGTGTTAGTGGATGTGGGTGGTTTCATGGTGTGTGAGTGGATGTGGGTGGTTTCATGGTGTGTGAGTGGATGTGGGTGGTTTCATGGTGTGCTGTGTGAGTGGATGTGGGTGGTTTCATGGTGTGCTGTGTTAGTGGATGTGGGTGGTTTCATGGTGTGTGAGTGGATGTGGGTGGTTTCATGGTGTGTGAGTGGATGTGGGTGGTTTCATGGTGTGTGAGTGGATGTGGGTGGTTTCATGGTGTGTGAGTGGATGTGGGTGGTTTCATGGTGTGTGAGTGGATGTGGGTGGTTTCATGGTGTGTGAGTGGATGTGGGTGGTTTCATGGTGTGTGAGTGGATGTGGGTGGTTTCATGGTGTGTTAGTGGATGTGGGTGGTTTCATGGTGTGTGAGTGGATGTGGGTGGTTTCATGGTGTGTGAGTGGATGTGGGTGGTTTCATGCTGTGTGAGTGGATGTGGGTGGTTTCATGGTGTGTGAATGGATGTGGGTGGTTTCATGGTGTGTGAGTGGATGTGGGTGGTTTCATGGTGTGTTAGTGGATGTGGGTGGTTTCATGGTGTGTGAGTGGATGTGGGTGGTTTCATGGTGTGTGAGTGGATGTGGGTATTTTCATGCTGTGTTAGTGGATGTGGGTGGTTTCATGGTGTGTGAGTGGATGTGGGTGGTTTCATGGTGTGTGAGTGGATGTGGGTGGTTTCATGGTGTGCTGTGTGAGTGGATGTGGGTGGTTTCATGGTGTGTGAGTGGATGTGGGTGGTTTCATGGTGTGTGAGTGGATGTGGGTGGTTTCATGGTGTGTTAGTGGATGTGGGTGGTTTCATGGTGTGTGAGTGGATGTGGGTGGTTTCATGGTGTGTTAGTGGATGTGGGTGGTTTCATGGTGTGTGAGTGGATGTGGGTGGTTTCATGGTGTGTGAGTGGATGTGGGTGGTTTCATGGTGTGTGAGTGGATGTGGGTGGTTTCATGGTGTGTTAGTGGATGTGGGTGGTTTCATGGTGTGTTAGTGGATGTGGGTGGTTTCATGGTGTGTTAGTGGATGTGGGTGGTTTCATGGTGTGTGAGTGGATGTGGGTGGTTTCATGGTGTGTGAGTGGATGTGGGTGGTTTCATGGTGTGTGAGTGGATGTGGGTGGTTTCATGGTGTGTTAGTGGATGTGGGTGGTTTCATGGTGTGTGAGTGGATGTGGGTGGTTTCATGGTGTGCTGTGTGAGTGGATGTGGGTGGTTTCATGGTGTGTGAGTGGATGTGGGTGGTTTCATGGTGTGTGAGTGGATGTGGGTGGTTTCATGGTGTGTTAGTGGATGTGGGTGGTTTCATGGTGTGTGAGTGGATGTGGGTGGTTTCATGGTGTGTGAGTGGATGTGGGTGGTTTCATGGTGTGTTAGTGGATGTGGGTGGTTTCATGGTGTGTTAGTGGATGTGGGTGGTTTCATGGTGTGTTAGTGGATGTGGGTGGTTTCATGGTGTGTGAGTGGATGTGGGTGGTTTCATGGTGTGTGAGTGGATGTGGGTGGTTTCATGGTGTGTGAGTGGATGTGGGTGGTTTCATGGTGTGTGAGTGGATGTGGGTGGTTTCATGGTGTGTTAGTGGATGTGGGTGGTTTCATGGTGTGTGAGTGGATGTGGGTGGTTTCATGGTGTGTGAGTGGATGTGGGTGGTTTCATGGTGTGTGAGTGGATGTGGGTGGTTTCATGCTGTGTGAGTGGATGTGGGTGGTTTCATGGTGTGCTGTGTGAGTGGATGTGGGTGGTGTCATGCTGTGTTAGTGGATGTGGGTGGTTTCATGGTGTGTGAGTGGATGTGGGTGGTTTCATGGTGTGTTAGTGGATGTGGGTGGTTTCATGGTGTGTGAGTGGATGTGGGTGGTTTCATGCTGTGTTAGTGGATGTGGGTGGTTTCATGGTGTGCTGTGTTAGTGGATGTGGGTGGTTTCATGGTGTGTGAGTGGATGTGGGTGGTTTCATGGTGTGTGAGTGGATGTGGGTGGTTTCATGGTGTGTGAGTGGATGTGGGTGGTTTCATGGTGTGTGAGTGGATGTGGGTGGTTTCATGCTGTGTTAGTGGATGTGGGTGGTTTCATGGTGTGCTGTGTTAGTGGATGTGGGTGGTTTCATGGTGTGTGAGTGGATGTGGGTGGTTTCATGGTGTGTTAGTGGATGTGGGTGGTTTCATGGTGTGTGAGTGGATGTGGGTGGTTTCATGGTGTGTTAGTGGATGTGGGTGGTTTCATGGTGTGTTAGTGGATGTGGGTGGTTTCATGGTGTGTGAGTGGATGTGGGTGGTTTCATGGTGTGTGAGTGGATGTGGGTGGTTTCATGGTGTGTTAGTGGATGTGGGTGGTTTCATGGTGTGTTAGTGGATGTGGGTGGTTTCATGGTGTGTGAGTGGATGTGGGTGGTTTCATGGTGTGTGAGTGGATGTGGGTGGTTTCATGGTGTGTGAGTGGATGTGGGTGGTTTCATGGTGTGTGAGTGGATGTGGGTGGTTTCATGGTGTGTGAGTGGATGTGGGTGGTTTCATGGTGTGTTAGTGGATGTGGGTGGTTTCATGGTGTGTTAGTGGATGTGGGTGGTTTCATGGTGTGTGAGTGGATGTGGGTGGTTTCATGGTGTGTGAGTGGATGTGGGTGGTTTCATGGTGTGTTAGTGGATGTGGGTGGTTTCATGGTGTGTTAGTGGATGTGGGTGGTTTCATGGTGTGTGAGTGGATGTGGGTGGTTTCATGGTGTGTGAGTGGATGTGGGTGGTTTCATGGTGTGTGAGTGGATGTGGGTGGTTTCATGGTGTGTGAGTGGATTTGGGTGGTTTCATGGTGTGTTAGTGGATGTGGGTGGTTTCATGGTGTGTTAGTGGATGTGGGTGGTTTCATGGTGTGTTAGTGGATGTGGGTGGTTTCATGGTGTGTAAGTGGATGTGGGTGGTTTCATGGTGTGTGAGTGGATGTGGGTGGTTTCATGGTGTGTGAGTGGATGTGGGTGGTTTCATGGTGTGTTAGTGGATGTGGGTGGTTTCATGGTGTGTGAGTGGATGTGGGTGGTTTCATGGTGTGCTGTGTGAGTGGATGTGGGTGGTTTCATGGTGTGTGAGTGGATGTGGGTGGTTTCATGGTGTGTGAGTGGATGTGGGTGGTTTCATGGTGTGTGAGTGGATGTGGGTGGTTTCATGGTGTGTGAGTGGATGTGGGTGGTTTCATGGTGTGTTAGTGGATGTGGGTGGTTTCATGGTGTGTTAGTGGATGTGGGTGGTTTCATGGTGTGTTAGTGGATGTGGGTGGTTTCATGGTGTGTGAGTGGATGTGGGTGGTTTCATGGTGTGTGAGTGGATGTGGGTGGTTTCATGGTGTGTGAGTGGATGTGGGTGGTTTCATGGTGTGTGAGTGGATGTGGGTGGTTTCATGGTGTGTTAGTGGATGTGGGTGGTTTCATGGTGTGTGAGTGGATGTGGGTGGTTTCATGGTGTGTGAGTGGATGTGGGTGGTTTCATGGTGTGTGAGTGGATGTGGGTGGTTTCATGCTGTGTGAGTGGATGTGGGTGGTTTCATGGTGTGCTGTGTGAGTGGATGTGGGTGGTGTCATGCTGTGTTAGTGGATGTGGGTGGTTTCATGGTGTGTGAGTGGATGTGGGTGGTTTCATGGTGTGTTAGTGGATGTGGGTGGTTTCATGGTGTGTGAGTGGATGTGGGTGGTTTCATGCTGTGTTAGTGGATGTGGGTGGTTTCATGGTGTGCTGTGTTAGTGGATGTGGGTGGTTTCATGGTGTGTGAGTGGATGTGGGTGGTTTCATGGTGTGTGAGTGGATGTGGGTGGTTTCATGGTGTGTGAGTGGATGTGGGTGGTTTCATGGTGTGTGAGTGGATGTGGGTGGTTTCATGCTGTGTTAGTGGATGTGGGTGGTTTCATGGTGTGCTGTGTTAGTGGATGTGGGTGGTTTCATGGTGTGTGAGTGGATGTGGGTGGTTTCATGGTGTGTTAGTGGATGTGGGTGGTTTCATGGTGTGTGAGTGGATGTGGGTGGTTTCATGGTGTGTTAGTGGATGTGGGTGGTTTCATGGTGTGTTAGTGGATGTGGGTGGTTTCATGGTGTGTGAGTGGATGTGGGTGGTTTCATGGTGTGTGAGTGGATGTGGGTGGTTTCATGGTGTGTGAGTGGATGTGGGTGGTTTCATGGTGTGTGAGTGGATGTGGGTGGTTTCATGGTGTGTGAGTGGATGTGGGTGGTTTCATGGTGTGTGAGTGGATGTGGGTGGTTTCATGCTGTGTGAGTGGATGTGGGTGGTTTCATGGTGTGTGAGTGGATGTGGGTGGTTTCATGGTGTGTGAGTGGATGTGGGTGGTTTCATGGTGTGTGAGTGGATGTGGGTGGTTTCATGCTGTGTTAGTGGATGTGGGTGGTTTCATGGTGTGTGAGTGGATGTGGGTAGTTTCATGGTATGCTGTGTGAGTGGATGTGGGTGGTTTCATGGTGTGTGAGTGGATGTGGGTGGTTTCATGGTGTGTTAGTGGATGTGGGTGGTTTCATGGTGTGTTAGTGGATGTGGGTGGTTTCATGGTGTGTGAGTGGATGTGGGTGGTTTCATGGTGTGTTAGTGGATGTGGGTATTTTCATGCTGTGTTAGTGGATGTGGGTGGTTTCATGGTGTGTGAGTGGATGTGGGTGGTTTCATGGTGTGTTAGTGGATGTGGGTGGTTTCATGGTGTGCTGTGTGAGTGGATGTGGGTGGTTTCATGGTGTGTGAGTGGATGTGGGTGGTTTCATGGTGTGTTAGTGGATGTGGGTGGTTTCATGGTGTGCTGTGTTAGTGGATGTGGGTGGTTTCATGGTGTGTTAGTGGATGTGGGTGGTTTCATGGTGTGTGAGTGGATGTGGGTGGTTTCATGGTGTGTGAGTGGATGTGGGTGGTTTCATGGTGTGCTGTGTGAGTGGATGTGGGTGGTTTCATGGTGTGCTGTGTGAGTGGATGTGGGTGGTTTCATGGTGTGTGAGTGGATGTGGGTGGTTTCATGGTGTGTGAGTGGATGTGGGTGGTTTCATGGTGTGTGAGTGGATGTGGGTGGTTTCATGGTGTGTGAGTGGATGTGGGTGGTTTCATGGTGTGTGAGTGGATGTGGGTGGTTTCATGGTGTGTGAGTGGATGTGGGTGGTTTCATGGTGTGTTAGTGGATGTGGGTGGTTTCATGGTGTGTGAGTGGATGTGGGTGGTTTCATGGTGTGTGAGTGGATGTGGGTGGTTTCATGGTGTGCTGTGTGAGTGGATGTGGGTGGTTTCATGGTGTGCTGTGTTAGTGGATGTGGGTGGTTTCATGGTGTGTGAGTGGATGTGGGTGGTTTCATGGTGTGTGAGTGGATGTGGGTGGTTTCATGGTGTGTGAGTGGATGTGGGTGGTTTCATGGTGTGTGAGTGGATGTGGGTGGTTTCATGGTGTGTGAGTGGATGTGGGTGGTTTCATGGTGTGTGAGTGGATGTGGGTGGTTTCATGGTGTGTTAGTGGATGTGGGTGGTTTCATGGTGTGTGAGTGGATGTGGGTGGTTTCATGGTGTGTGAGTGGATGTGGGTGGTTTCATGGTGTGTTAGTGGATGTGGGTGGTTTCATGGTGTGTGAGTGGATGTGGGTGGTTTCATGGTGTGTGAGTGGATGTGGGTGGTTTCATGCTGTGTGAGTGGATGTGGGTGGTTTCATGGTGTGTGAATGGATGTGGGTGGTTTCATGGTGTGTGAGTGGATGTGGGTGGTTTCATGGTGTGTTAGTGGATGTGGGTGGTTTCATGGTGTGTGAGTGGATGTGGGTGGTTTCATGGTGTGTGAGTGGATGTGGGTATTTTCATGCTGTGTTAGTGGATGTGGGTGGTTTCATGGTGTGCTGTGTGAGTGGATGTGGGTGGTTTCATGGTGTGTGAGTGGATGTGGGTGGTTTCATGGTGTGCTGTGTGAGTGGATGTGGGTGGTTTCATGGTGTTTGAGTGGATGTGGGTGGTTTCATGGTGTGTGAGTGGATGTGGGTGGTTTCATGGTGTGTTAGTGGATGTGGGTGGTTTCATGGTGTGTGAGTGGATGTGGGTGGTTTCATGGTGTGTTAGTGGATGTGGGTGGTTTCATGGTGTGTGAGTGGATGTGGGTGGTTTCATGGTGTGTGAGTGGATGTGGGTGGTTTCATGGTGTGTGAGTGGATGTGGGTGGTTTCATGGTGTGTTAGTGGATGTGGGTGGTTTCATGGTGTGTTAGTGGATGTGGGTGGTTTCATGGTGTGTTAGTGGATGTGGGTGGTTTCATGGTGTGTGAGTGGATGTGGGTGGTTTCATGGTGTGTGAGTGGATGTGGGTGGTTTCATGGTGTGTGAGTGGATGTGGGTGGTTTCATGGTGTGTTAGTGGATGTGGGTGGTTTCATGGTGTGTAAGTGGATGTGGGTGGTTTCATGGTGTGCTGTGTGAGTGGATGTGGGTGGTTTCATGGTGTGTGAGTGGATGTGGGTGGTTTCATGGTGTGTGAGTGGATGTGGGTGGTTTCATGGTGTGTTAGTGGATGTGGGTGGTTTCATGGTGTGTGAGTGGATGTGGGTGGTTTCATGGTGTGTGAGTGGATGTGGGTGGTTTCATGGTGTGTTAGTGGATGTGGGTGGTTTCATGGTGTGTTAGTGGATGTGGGTGGTTTCATGGTGTGTTAGTGGATGTGGGTGGTTTCATGGTGTGTGAGTGGATGTGGGTGGTTTCATGGTGTGTGAGTGGATGTGGGTGGTTTCATGGTGTGTGAGTGGATGTGGGTGGTTTCATGGTGTGTGAGTGGATGTGGGTGGTTTCATGGTGTGTTAGTGGATGTGGGTGGTTTCATGGTGTGTGAGTGGATGTGGGTGGTTTCATGGTGTGTGAGTGGATGTGGGTGGTTTCATGGTGTGTGAGTGGATGTGGGTGGTTTCATGCTGTGTGAGTGGATGTGGGTGGTTTCATGGTGTGCTGTGTGAGTGGATGTGGGTGGTTTCATGCTGTGTTAGTGGATGTGGGTGGTTTCATGGTGTGTGAGTGGATGTGGGTGGTTTCATGGTGTGTTAGTGGATGTGGGTGGTTTCATGGTGTGTGAGTGGATGTGGGTGGTTTCATGCTGTGTTAGTGGATGTGGGTGGTTTCATGGTGTGCTGTGTTAGTGGATGTGGGTGGTTTCATGGTGTGTGAGTGGATGTGGGTGGTTTCATGGTGTGTGAGTGGATGTGGGTGGTTTCATGGTGTGTGAGTGGATGTGGGTGGTTTCATGGTGTGTGAGTGGATGTGGGTGGTTTCATGGTGTGTGAGTGGATGTGGGTGGTTTCATGGTGTGTGAGTGGATGTGGGTGGTTTCATGGTGTGTTAGTGGATGTGGGTGGTTTCATGGTGTGTTAGTGGATGTGGGTGGTTTCATGGTGTGTGAGTGGATGTGGGTGGTTTCATGGTGTGCTGTGTGAGTGGATGTGGGTGGTTTCATGGTGTGTGAGTGGATGTGGGTGGTTTCATGGTGTGTGAGTGGATGTGGGTGGTTTCATGGTGTGTTAGTGGATGTGGGTGGTTTCATGGTGTGTGAGTGGATGTGGGTGGTTTCATGGTGTGTGAGTGGATGTGGGTGGTTTCATGGTGTGTTAGTGGATGTGGGTGGTTTCATGGTGTGTTAGTGGATGTGGGTGGTTTCATGGTGTGTTAGTGGATGTGGGTGGTTTCATGGTGTGTGAGTGGATGTGGGTGGTTTCATGGTGTGTGAGTGGATGTGGGTGGTTTCATGGTGTGTGAGTGGATGTGGGTGGTTTCATGGTGTGTGAGTGGATGTGGGTGGTTTCATGGTGTGTTAGTGGATGTGGGTGGTTTCATGGTGTGTGAGTGGATGTGGGTGGTTTCATGGTGTGTGAGTGGATGTGGGTGGTTTCATGGTGTGTGAGTGGATGTGGGTGGTTTCATGCTGTGTGAGTGGATGTGGGTGGTTTCATGGTGTGCTGTGTGAGTGGATGTGGGTGGTTTCATGCTGTGTTAGTGGATGTGGGTGGTTTCATGGTGTGTGAGTGGATGTGGGTGGTTTCATGGTGTGTTAGTGGATGTGGGTGGTTTCATGGTGTGTGAGTGGATGTGGGTGGTTTCATGCTGTGTTAGTGGATGTGGGTGGTTTCATGGTGTGCTGTGTTAGTGGATGTGGGTGGTTTCATGGTGTGTGAGTGGATGTGGGTGGTTTCATGGTGTGTGAGTGGATGTGGGTGGTTTCATGCTGTGTGAGTGGATGTGGGTGGTTTCATGGTGTGTGAGTGGATGTGGGTGGTTTCATGCTGTGTTAGTGGATGTGGGTGGTTTCATGGTGTGCTGTGTTAGTGGATGTGGGTGGTTTCATGGTGTGTGAGTGGATGTGGGTGGTTTCATGGTGTGTTAGTGGATGTGGGTGGTTTCATGGTGTGTGAGTGGATGTGGGTGGTTTCATGGTGTGTGAGTGGATGTGGGTGGTTTCATGGTGTGTTAGTGGATGTGGGTGGTTTCATGGTGTGTTAGTGGATGTGGGTGGTTTCATGGTGTGTTAGTGGATGTGGGTGGTTTCATGGTGTGTGAGTGGATGTGGGTGGTTTCATGGTGTGTGAGTGGATGTGGGTGGTTTCATGCTGTGTTAGTGGATGTGGGTGGTTTCATGGTGTGCTGTGTTAGTGGATGTGGGTGGTTTCATGGTGTGTTAGTGGATGTGGGTGGTTTCATGGTGTGTAAGTGGATGTGGGTGGTTTCATGGTGTGCTGTGTGAGTGGATGTGGGTGGTTTCATGGTGTGTGAGTGGATGTGGGTGGTTTCATGGTGTGTGAGTGGATGTGGGTGGTTTCATGGTGTGTTAGTGGATGTGGGTGGTTTCATGGTGTGTGAGTGGATGTGGGTGGTTTCATGGTGTGTGAGTGGATGTGGGTGGTTTCATGGTGTGTTAGTGGATGTGGGTGGTTTCATGGTGTGTTAGTGGATGTGGGTGGTTTCATGGTGTGTTAGTGGATGTGGGTGGTTTCATGGTGTGTGAGTGGATGTGGGTGGTTTCATGGTGTGTGAGTGGATGTGGGTGGTTTCATGGTGTGTGAGTGGATGTGGGTGGTTTCATGGTGTGTGAGTGGATGTGGGTGGTTTCATGGTGTGTTAGTGGATGTGGGTGGTTTCATGGTGTGTGAGTGGATGTGGGTGGTTTCATGGTGTGTGAGTGGATGTGGGTGGTTTCATGGTGTGTGAGTGGATGTGGGTGGTTTCATGCTGTGTGAGTGGATGTGGGTGGTTTCATGGTGTGCTGTGTGAGTGGATGTGGGTGGTTTCATGCTGTGTTAGTGGATGTGGGTGGTTTCATGGTGTGTGAGTGGATGTGGGTGGTTTCATGGTGTGTTAGTGGATGTGGGTGGTTTCATGGTGTGTGAGTGGATGTGGGTGGTTTCATGCTGTGTTAGTGGATGTGGGTGGTTTCATGGTGTGCTGTGTTAGTGGATGTGGGTGGTTTCATGGTGTGTGAGTGGATGTGGGTGGTTTCATGGTGTGTGAGTGGATGTGGGTGGTTTCATGGTGTGTGAGTGGATGTGGGTGGTTTCATGGTGTGTGAGTGGATGTGGGTGGTTTCATGGTGTGTGAGTGGATGTGGGTGGTTTCATGGTGTGTGAGTGGATGTGGGTGGTTTCATGGTGTGTTAGTGGATGTGGGTGGTTTCATGGTGTGTGAGTGGATGTGGGTGGTTTCATGGTGTGCTGTGTGAGTGGATGTGGGTGGTTTCATGGTGTGTGAGTGGATGTGGGTGGTTTCATGGTGTGTGAGTGGATGTGGGTGGTTTCATGGTGTGTTAGTGGATGTGGGTGGTTTCATGGTGTGTGAGTGGATGTGGGTGGTTTCATGGTGTGTGAGTGGATGTGGGTGGTTTCATGGTGTGTTAGTGGATGTGGGTGGTTTCATGGTGTGTTAGTGGATGTGGGTGGTTTCATGGTGTGTTAGTGGATGTGGGTGGTTTCATGGTGTGTGAGTGGATGTGGGTGGTTTCATGGTGTGTGAGTGGATGTGGGTGGTTTCATGGTGTGTGAGTGGATGTGGGTGGTTTCATGGTGTGTGAGTGGATGTGGGTGGTTTCATGGTGTGTTAGTGGATGTGGGTGGTTTCATGGTGTGTGAGTGGATGTGGGTGGTTTCATGGTGTGTGAGTGGATGTGGGTGGTTTCATGGTGTGTGAGTGGATGTGGGTGGTTTCATGCTGTGTGAGTGGATGTGGGTGGTTTCATGGTGTGCTGTGTGAGTGGATGTGGGTGGTTTCATGCTGTGTTAGTGGATGTGGGTGGTTTCATGGTGTGTGAGTGGATGTGGGTGGTTTCATGGTGTGTTAGTGGATGTGGGTGGTTTCATGGTGTGTGAGTGGATGTGGGTGGTTTCATGCTGTGTTAGTGGATGTGGGTGGTTTCATGGTGTGCTGTGTTAGTGGATGTGGGTGGTTTCATGGTGTGTGAGTGGATGTGGGTGGTTTCATGGTGTGTGAGTGGATGTGGGTGGTTTCATGCTGTGTGAGTGGATGTGGGTGGTTTCATGGTGTGTGAGTGGATGTGGGTGGTTTCATGCTGTGTTAGTGGATGTGGGTGGTTTCATGGTGTGCTGTGTTAGTGGATGTGGGTGGTTTCATGGTGTGTGAGTGGATGTGGGTGGTTTCATGGTGTGTTAGTGGATGTGGGTGGTTTCATGGTGTGTGAGTGGATGTGGGTGGTTTCATGGTGTGTTAGTGGATGTGGGTGGTTTCATGGTGTGTTAGTGGATGTGGGTGGTTTCATGGTGTGTGAGTGGATGTGGGTGGTTTCATGGTGTGTGAGTGGATGTGGGTGGTTTCATGCTGTGTGAGTGGATGTGGGTGGTTTCATGGTGTGCTGTGTTAGTGGATGTGGGTGGTTTCATGGTGTGTGAGTGGATGTGGGTGGTTTCATGGTGTGTGAGTGGATGTGGGTGGTTTCATGGTGTGTGAGTGGATGTGGGTGGTTTCATGGTGTGTGAGTGGATGTGGGTGGTTTCATGGTGTGTGAGTGGATGTGGGTGGTTTCATGGTGTGTGAGTGGATGTGGGTGGTTTCATGCTGTGTTAGTGGATGTGGGTGGTTTCATGGTATGCTGTGTGAGTGGATGTGGGTGGTTTCATGGTGTGTGAGTGGATGTGGGTGGTTTCATGGTGTGTTAGTGGATGTGGGTGGTTTCATGGTGTGTTAGTGGATGTGGGTGGTTTCATGGTGTGTTAGTGGATGTGGGTGGTTTCATGGTGTGTGAGTGGATGTGGGTGGTTTCATGGTGTGTGAGTGGATGTGGGTGGTTTCATGGTGTGCTGTGTGAGTGGATGTGGGTGGTTTCATGCTGTGTGAGTGGATGTGGGTGGTTTCATGGTGTGTTAGTGGATGTGGGTGGTTTCATGGTGTGTGAGTGGATGTGGGTGGTTTCATGGTGTGTGAGTGGATGTGGGTGGTTTCATGGTGTGCTGTGTGAGTGGATGTGGGTGGTTTCATGCTGTGTGAGTGGATGTGGGTGGTTTCATGGTGTGTGAGTGGATGTGGGTGGTTTCATGGTGTGTTAGTGGATGTGGGTGGTTTCATGGTGTGTGAGTGGATGTGGGTGGTTTCATGGTGTGTTAGTGGATGTGGGTGGTTTCATGGTGTGTGAGTGGATGTGGGTGGTTTCATGGTGTGTTAGTGGATGTGGGTGGTTTCATGGTGTGTGAGTGGATGTGGGTGGTTTCATGGTGTGTGAGTGGATGTGGGTGGTTTCATGGTGTGTGAGTGGATGTGGGTGGTTTCATGGTGTGTGAGTGGATGTGGGTGGTTTCATGGTGTGTGAGTGGATGTGGGTGGTTTCATGGTGTGTGAGTGGATGTGGGTGGTTTCATGGTGTGTGAGTGGATGTGGGTAGTTTCATGGTGTGTGAGTGGATGTGGGTGGTTTCATGGTGTGTGAGTGGATGTGGGTGGTTTCATGGTGTGTGAGTGGATGTGGGTGGTTTCATGGTGTGTTAGTGGATGTGGGTGGTTTCATGGTGTGCTGTGTTAGTGGATGTGGGTGGTTTCAGGGTGTGTTAGTGGATGTGGGTGGTTTCATGGTGTGCTGTGTTAGTGGATGTGGGTGGTTTCATGGTGTGCTGTGTTAGTGGATGTGGGTGGTTTCATGGTGTGTGAGTGGATGTGGGTGGTTTCATGGTGTGTTAGTGGATGTGGGTGGTTTCATGCTGTGTGAGTGGATGTGGGTGGTTTCATGGTGTGTTAGTGGATGTGGGTGGTTTCATGGTGTGTGAGTGGATGTGGGTGGTTTCATGGTGTGTGAGTGGATGTGGGTGGTTTCATGGTGTGTGAGTGGATGTGGGTGGTTTCATGGTGTGTGAGTTGATGTGGGTGGTTTCATGGTGTGTGAGTGGATGTGGGTGGTTTCATGGTGTGCTGTGTGAGTGGATGTGGGTGGTTTCATGGTGTGTGAGTGGATGTGGGTGGTTTCATGGTGTGTTAGTGGATGTGGGTGGTTTCATGGTGTGCTGTGTGAGTGGATGTGGGTGGTTTCATGGTGTGCTGTGTGAGTGGATGTGGGTGGTTTCATGGTGTGTGAGTGGATGTGGGTGGTTTCATGGTGTGTGAGTGGATGTGGGTGGTTTCATGGTGTGCTGTGTGAGTGGATGTGGGTGGTTTCATGGTGTGTGAGTGGATGTGGGTGGTTTCATGGTGTGTGAGTGGATGTGGGTGGTTTCATGGTGTGTGAGTGGATGTGGGTGGTTTCATGGTGTGTGAGTGGATGTGGGTGGTTTCCTGGTGTGCTGTGTGAGTGGATGTGGGTGGTTTCATGGTGTGTGAGTGGATGTGGGTGGTTTCATGGTGTGTGAGTGGATGTGGGTGGTTTCATGGTGTGTTAGTGGATGTGGGTGGTTTCATGGTGTGTGAGTGGATGTGGGTGGTTTCATGGTGTGTTAGTGGATGTGGGTGGTTTCATGGTGTGTGAGTGGATGTGGGTGGTTTCATGGTGTGTGAGTGGATGTGGGTGGTTTCATGGTGTGCTGTGTGAGTGGATGTGGGTGGTTTCATGGTGTGTGAGTGGATGTGGGTGGTGTCATGGTGTGTGAGTGGATGTGGGTGGTTTCATGGTGTGTTAGTGGATGTGGGTGGTTTCATGGTGTGTGAGTGGATGTGGGTGGTTTCATGGTGTGTGAGTGGATGTGGGTGGTTTCATGGTGTGCTGTGTGAGTGGATGTGGGTGGTTTCATGGTGTGTGAGTGGATGTGGGTGGTTTCATGGTGTGTGAGTGGATGTGGGTGGTTTCATGCTGTGTGAGTGGATGTGGGTGGTTTCATGGTGTGTGAGTGGATGTGGGTGGTTTCATGGTGTGCTGTGTGAGTGGATGTGGGTGGTTTCATGGTGTGTTAGTGGATGTGGGTGGTTTCATGGTGTGTGAGTGGATGTGGGTGGTTTCATGGTGTGTGAGTGGATGTGGGTGGTTTCATGGTGTGTGAGTGGATGTGGGTGGTTTCATGGTGTGTGAGTGGATGTGGGTGGTTTCATGGTGTGTTAGTGGATGTGGGTGGTTTCATGGTGTGTGAGTGGATGTGGGTGGTTTCATGGTGTGTGAGTGGATGTGGGTGGTTTCATGGTGTGTGAGTGGATGTGGGTGGTTTCATGGTGTGTGAGTGGATGTGGGTGGTTTCATGGTGTGTGAGTGGATGTGGGTGGTTTCATGGTGTGTGAGTGGATGTGGGTGGTTTCATGGTATGCTGTGTTAGTGGATGTGGGTGGTTTCATGGTATGCTGTGTTAGTGGATGTGGGTGGTTTCATGGTGTGTGAGTGGATGTCGGTGGTTTCGTGGTGTGTGAGTGGATGTGGGTGGTTTCATGGTGTGTTAGTGGATGTGGGTGGTTTCATGGTGTGTTAGTGGATGTGGGTGGTTTCATGGTGTGTTAGTGGATGTGGGTGGTTTCATGGTGTGTGAGTGGATGTGGGTGGTTTCATGGTGTGTGAGTGGATGTGGGTGGTTTCATGGTGTGTGAGTGGATGTGGGTGGTTTCATGGTGTGTTAGTGGATGTGGGTGGTTTCATGGTGTGTTAGTGGATGTGGGTGGTTTCATGGTGTGTTAGTGGATGTGGGTGGTTTCATGGTGTGTGAGTGGATGTGGGTGGTTTCATGGTGTGTGAGTGGATGTGGGTGGTTTCATGGTGTGTGAGTGGATGTGGGTGGTTTCATGGTGTGTGAGTGGATGTGGGTGGTTTCATGGTGTGTGAGTGGATGTGGGTGGTTTCATGGTGTGTGAGTGGATGTGGGTGGTTTCATGGTGTGTTAGTGGATGTGGGTGGTTTCATGGTGTGTGAGTGGATGTGGGTGGTTTCATGGTGTGTGAGTGGATGTGGGTGGTTTCATGGTGTGCTGTGTGAGTGGATGTGGGTGGTTTCATGGTGTGTTAGTGGATGTGGGTGGTTTCATGCTGTGTGAGTGGATGTGGGTGGTTAAATGGGCCTGTTCAGAAAGCTACAGTTTAGACCTTTTTAAATTCCTTATAAGGTTTTTCTATGCATTATTACATCTCTCTTAAATGCGCTACATACAATGAATTTTCTCACAATAGGCTGCTTGAAACAAGTCTTTTGAACAAATAAAACCAATAAAGATCTTTTTCCCAAGTCAATTCACTCACCAAATTATTTTCTACTGTATATCAAACTGGCTGTCCCACAGTGGACAGCATGCTGAATGTCCCAGAGACAGGGGACGCCATGCTGAATGTCCCAGAGACAGGGGACGCCATGTTGAGTGTCCCAGAGACAGAGGACGCCATGCTGAATGTCCCAGAGACAGAGGACGCTATGTTGAGTGTTTCAGAGACAGAGGACACCATGTTGAGTGTCCCAGAGACAGAGGACGCCATGTTGAGTGTCCCAGAGACAGAGGACGCCATGTTGAGTGGTGTCCCTCTCCCTGTGCCACCGTCCTGCATCGTCCTCTGGGTCAGCACCAAGGCCTGCATCGTCCTCTGGGTCAGCACCAAGGCCTGCATCGTCCTCTGGGTCAGCACCAAGGCCTGCATCATCCTCTGGGTCAGCACCAAGGCCTGCATCGTCCTCTGGGTCAGCACCAAGGCCTGCATCATCCTCTGGGTCAGCACCAAGGCCTGCATCATCCTCTGGGTCAGCACCAAGGCCTGCATCATCCTCTGGGTCAGCACCAAGGCCTGCATCGTCCTCTCGGTCAGCACCAAGGCCTGCATCATCCTCTGGGTCAGCACCAAGGCCTGCATCATCCTCTGGGTCAGCACCAAGGCCTGCATCATCCTCTGGGTCAGCACCAAGGCCTGCATCATCCTCTGGGTCAGCACCAAGGCCTGCATCGTCCTCTGGGTCAGCACCAAGGCCAGACGGCTGCAGAGGTCCAGAACATGTCCTGGGAACAAAGTTGCATCCAGGAAACAAGACATGGAAAGAAAAATAATACATCTCTCTTTTTCCTTTTCTTTCTTTAAAGGTAATATACACTCATTACTAGAACTTTGTTTTCTAAGCCTATATAAACAATGAGCCTCATTCGCCAATATCCTCTTAAAGGTGCAGTAAGTAGTCTTTGGTGACATCTAGTGGTGAAGTTGCAGATTGCAACCAACTCAATACAATTACTTTGAATTCAACATGGCTGCCTCCGTGGACTGACCCGCTCCATGGAGGCCGCCATGCTGTAGATGAAGATATAACCGGCTCATTCTAAGGCAAGGAAAATGCAACAATTTTTAAATGAGATTATACACTAATTCAAATTCATTTCGGGAAACGGCTGCAATGGGAGGCTGTTCAAACCGAAGAATTAAGTGAAACGAAATGGTGATTCAGCCTCAGTGTCAGGTTATGACTCCATAGTCATGTTATAGACCTAAAAAAGCTGGCCATGGTCCTGACACCGTCCTGTCATGTCATATAGACACAAAGTAGCTATGACCCTGACACCATAGTCATGTCATATAGTCCTACAACTGTATGTCCAGATATTTTCCCCAGTTAGAAAATATTGTTTTTAAACATGAGTATCGATTTACTGGAACAGCAGACAAGCGATGACATATTTGTGATAAGACAGACACAAGCATGGCGGCTGTCAGGGTTAAATTGCTTGGTAATTCATTTTAATGAGGAAAGCGAGGGGGGGTGAGGCAGACACCTTCTCCTGGTGCCCCCCGTCAGTAGCTGTGATTAACCACCGCAAGCGCTGAGGGCCTGGACTGGACTGAGGGCCCCCACCTGGGCTGGTGTTCGGCTGTCACAGGCGGGGAGGGTACCCAGAATTCTGCAGCTGAACACTGAAGGGCTCACCCCCAGTAAGACTGACGTCATGGAGCACCTGGCACCACCAAGGCCCTCATCATCCTCCTCCAGGAGACCCACTGGCCTGCACCACCAAGGCCCTCGCCATCCTCCTCCAGGAGACCCACTGGCCTGCACCACCAAGACCCTCATCCTCCTCCTCCAGGAGACCCACTGGCCTGCACCACCAAGACCCTCATCCTCCTCCTCCAGGAGACCCACTGGCCTGCACCACCAAGACCCTCATCATCCTCCTCCAGGAGACCCACTGCTTAACAGCAGATAAGCTAGTTCTCCCAAATTTTGCTCTAGCATGCTGCGCCGAACCAACCTATCTCGGCGTGACATTGGACAGGTCGCTCACGTTCCGCCGACACCTCGAGTCACTGCGCAAGAAGTTAACAGCTCATGTGGCGTTGATGAGGAGGCTGGTCCGATCAGGCTGGGGCGCTGGCGTAAAAACACTGCGTAGGGCAGCCCTAGCCCTGGTCTACTCCACCAGTGGATATTGCGGAGCGCAGCGCTCACACCCGCCTCATTGAACCGCCTATCAACGAAGCCTTGCGCATTGTGACAGGATGCCTGCTTCCCACTCCAGCCCGCTGGCCTCCGCCGCACAGGAACCACAGCACGTCTGGCCTGCCGGGCCGTGGAGCCTGACCACCTGCTCCACGACAGGCTCACCGCAACAGTGGAGCCTCCCCGGCGTCTCAAGTAGAGACACCCTTTTGTTCCTGCCGCACGGGATCTCCTGCAGTAATGCAGAGATCTTAATATCAGCGAGGCAGGAGGGTGGACCACACCTGGCGTGTGGAGTGGGAGGAGAACACCTCCAGACTCCGTGATTTCATCCTGGCCGCCGGTCCTTCCCCCACCGGGATGGATTTACCCAGACCGGCGTGGGTGGGGCTTAACCGCCTCCGGACCGGCATCAGACGCTTCTGCTCATCGATGCTCAGATGGGGCTTGGCATCCCGTGCAGCGTGCGAGTGTGGAACAAACCTCAGACCACGTCATCCAGGACTGTCTGATATACCGGGCACCCAACGGAATGCGTGGCCTGACGGTGGTGGATGACGAAACGGTGACATGGCTCCTGGAGGTGTGCTGGATAAATAGCCCAGGTGACCCCCTCACCCAGGCTCGGGGGGGTAAAGGGATAGCTCCTCGGCCCCTGGGGGGAGAGGACAAACCAGCCTTGCCCAGACGACGAAGAAGAAGATGAGGAGAGTAGAGAGATGGGTTGGGGGGGGGGTTGCTGGAAGTCGTCCTGAGGGAAACACACAGGAAGTGTGTCCTACGGGGAAACAGGAAATCCTGCTCACAATGACAAGACTTCAAAGCTGAAAATCCCCCAGAAGAGAGGAATCCCTCTCTCTCTCTGCAGTGAAAGAGGGGTGAAATCACATGACAATCACTAGGAGGACAAAGACTAGGGAGAACAAAGACCCCCCAAAGAGCTCTTAGTGATAATCGGGCTGATATACATTGTTCAATGAGTTCTAGTGGATTTATGACTTGACTCACCAGGGGCATTTGCTTGAGAATCACTTATGACACTAATCAGCTAAGGGAGCAATGCACAACAGCGTTTGAAGAGGTGGGGAGCATTTGTTGTATTGATAATGACAACATACTGTAGTCCTAAGTTGTTTATGAAGGTAGTGGTACAGTATAAGACCTTTCTCAAACGTGCTAAGGACAAATGAGCACTCAAATGCAGTACTCTTATCATGAGGGTTTGGACAGCACACTCACTTATGCTGAAATCTCATCATGTTGCTAGGGTGAAGAAACCCAAGGTGTCATGGCGGCCTTATTAACTTTCCACTTCATTAGTATAGCTGTGTACAGACTCATATTTCATTAGTATAGCTGTGTACAGGCTCATATTTCATTAGTATAGCTGTGTACAGACTCATATTTCATTAGTATAGCTGTGTATAGACTCATATTTCCTTAGTATAGCTGTGTACAGACTCATATTTCATTAGTATAGCTGTGTACAGACTCATATTTCATTAGTATAGCTGTGTACAGACTCATAACTTGGGGGCAATAGATCCTCCCAAAGATGTGAAGCGGATAAGAAGCATCTGGGGATTACAATTAAATTACTTTGTGTGTGTGTGTGTGTGTGTGTGTGTGTGTGTGTGTGTGTGTGTGTGTGTGTGTGTGTGTGTGTGTGTGTGTCTGTGTGTGTGTGTGTGTCTGTGTGTGTGCACCCATACCTGCAAGCATGCATTCGATTTTTTTAATGTTATTTTTATATCATATTTTTTAGATTAGAATGACTTAGTTTGTCTTTGTGTGTTCATGTTAAAACAGACACCAGGTGCCACAGCACTTCACTGCCTTGTTTGTGGTTTCGTAGCGCCCTCTAGTGGTAAGGTTAGACTCACGCCATCGTGAATCAAGCTTAAAGGGGTAGTGTGCTATTTTAGCCCTATTTGTGGTCTGTCTACCATGAACCTGAAACATATAGGCCATAACTTCACAGATTGTTCCAGTATTGAGTTGGCTGATGTTTTCTGCAGGCTCTCACTGGGCTATAAAGGAAGTCAATGGGGCATACGTGAATGTGTGAAACTGTGGAAGTGTTTTTTCCGAGACGGGAAGCACAGGGTGTAATCTTACCAGTCTCAGTATGCTGATCTACTACAATGAAATCATCAGTCTTAGAAGAGAGCTTTAGTAATGTTGGGTATGGTGACACATCAATACTCACCTGGGACATTTTCCAGTGATAAAATTCATGGAGGTGACAGCATCCTCCATAGTACATTCAACATGATGCAGTCTGAAATTGGTATATCTGCTTAGTGCAAATGCACAAAAAAAGAATAAATTCACTCCTCAAGTGTGAAAGTAGGAGCATCATACAGTACCTCTCACATGTGTGCCTTCAGGGTTTGAATGTTGATGTTGTTCTGTTGATGAACAGAGCTCACAGTAACAGTCAACATAATTCCACCAATGTGATTGGACACACACACACACACACACACACACACACAAACACACACACACACACACACACACACACACACACACAGTACTGTGCAGGTCCAAGGTACAAGTCTTAGGCCCCCTATTTATTGATTTCCGATTCCTGCAAGAAGCTTGTGAAGCATTTACCTCAGGACTACTAAAATGACAGCAGTGAACCAAAGCACATTATGTGTTCTAAAGGAGGCCACACGAAATACCAACTTCTTTTAAAAACAAGAAATGGTCCATGATTCAATAAAGGTTTTTTTTTAGAGTGTCTCAAATTCTCTTAAGACTGCCAACCTAACCTGTTTTTATTCTTAAAATATTTGGATAACTTTTTGTGCATGGCTGGAAGCCAGCGCACCTAGTATAGCGTTTGTCGGGTTATCACTCCCTCCCTCTGTCACTCCCGACGATGTTGGCCTGCATCTCTCTGTTGACACCACAAGAGGCAGTAGTCCCAGCACACCAAAATCAACCTGCTGCTCTCCACTGAACAAGTAGAGTAGTGGTCAGAGCATTGGACTCCCACCCTGGAGACTGGGGTTCAAGACCTGGTGGGGATGACTTTATGGGACTATACCCCAATCCTCCACATGTTCATCTTTTCACTCCAACCTTTTTATCCCTTACCTAAATTCCACAAGTAGAGTAGTGGTCAGAGCATTGGACTCCCACACGGGACATTCTCTGAGATTACCGTCTACTTACTTCACCACTTAAAAGGAAGTGCATACAGCAGGTAATTACTTTTGTCCAGAAACAGAAGTTGGAACAATTGCAGCAAAATAGTTAACGTTGCAGGAATCATCAGTGTAACTGCTTTAGCCACTGACCGCTACCATTAATGTTATGGAAGCTGCTGCTAGTTGTTGTGAGCTCATGAGCTAACTAGCTATCCTGCTCTCATTGTGCTGGATTAGCATTGGAAGCATTGGAACTGATGTGTCCAGGTGACAAGACCTATCTTCATTTATCAGACATTATTTAATGTAATTTCAATTCACAGTTGTTTCAGTGGTATGACTAGCTTCCGGCCTACCAGTCCTATACAGAAACAAGCCAGCCCCGCACATAAGCCAGGCTGGACCTGGCCTGGTGAGTATTAATGTTTATTTGTGTTTATTCCAATGTTTTATATAGTGTTTTAAAAGCAAATAAACACTGACTGCCCAGATAAAGAGCTTTAAACATTATTTTCTGGCGGTGGCACTCTAAGACTGTTGCACAGTGCTGTGTGTGTGTGTGTGTGTGTGAGTGTGTGTGTGTGTGTGTGTGTGTGTGTGAGTGTGAGTGTGAGTGTGTGTGTGTGTGTGTGTGTGTGTGTGTGTGTGTGTGTGTGTGTGTGTGTGTGTGTGTGTGTATGTGTGTGTTTACCACTGGGGGTATACCACAACACTCCTGCGGGTGCAAGCCCAGGATCTTAGACTGGTGAAGTATGTGTGTTGTATGTTCCAAACAATGGAGCCCAGCGGCTGGTCTGGGACCTGTCTGTAACAAACCCTCCACTCCCCTTGTTATCAAGGATAATGGAAACTCAGGTTCCCCACCATCAGGACATCTGTGGAGTGTGTGTGTGTGGGCGGGGGAGGGGCTTCCCATGATGACCCAGTTCTCTCACATTCCATTAGTGGCAGGAGGCCCTGGAGGAGTCGGGAGGTGAGCTGGCACAGCGCTGGGCAGGATGAGGGAGGAGCTGGGAGGAGCCGGGAGGTGAGCTGGCACAGCGCTGGGCAGGATGAGGGAGGAGCCGGGAGGTGAGCTGGCACAGCGCTGGGCAGGATGAGGGAGGAGCCAGGAGGTGAGCTGGCACAGCGCTGGGCAGGTTAAGGGAGGAGTCGGGAGGTGAGCTGGCACAGCGCTGGGCAGGTTAAGGGAGAAGTCGGGAGGTGAGCTGGCACAGCGCTGGGCTGGTTAAGGGAGGAGCCGGGAGGTGAGCTGGCACAGCGCTGGGCAGGATGAGGGAGGAGCCGGGAGGTGAGCTGGCACAGCACTGGGCAGGATGAGGGAGGAGCCGGGAGGTGAGCTGGCACAGCGCTGGGCAGGATGAGGGAGGAGCCGGGAGGTGAGCTGGCACAGCGCTGGGCAGGATGAGGGAGGAGCCGGGAGGTGAGCTGGCACAGCGCTGGGCAGGATGACGGAGGAGTCGGGAGGTGAGCTGGCACAGCGCTGGGCAGGTTAAGGGAGGAGCCGGGAGGAGTCGGGAGGTGAGCTGGCACAGCGCTGGGCAGGTTAAGGGAGGAGCCGGGAGGAGTCGGGAGGTGAGCTGGCACAGCGCTGGGCAGGTTAAGGGAGGAGCCGGGAGGAGTCGGGAGGTGAGCTGGCACAGCGCTGGGCAGGTTAAGGGAGGAGCCGGGAGGAGTCGGGAGGTGAGCTGGCACAGCGCTGGGCAGGATGACGGAGGAGTTGGGAGGTGAGCTGGCACAGCGCTGGGCAGGATGACGGAGGAGTCGGGAGGTGAGCTGGCACAGCGCTGGGCAGGATGAGGGAGGAGTCGGGAGGTGAGCTGGCACAGCACTGGGCAGGTTAAGGGAGGCTTGGAGGGCGGTCTACGTCTTGAGTAACAGATCCTGGCAAGGAGGGAGGTATTTGAGAAGATTATATCCATATTTACTTTGGTGTATTAACCCCTTCAGGTAGCAAGAAAACATGGTATAATTTCACTGTGATGACACACATCTGAATTATTATTGGCTCTCTGAGATGGAGAGAATCGTTTTAATTGTCCTTCTATTGATATAATAATGTTCGGAGGACCTTTCTCTTCTGTGACCACTAGATGGGGCTCTTTCACATGTATTTTCATTTTCAACACTCACTGGACGTTGCGCAGCAGCCTGGTACAGTATTTTGAGCATTTGCAGGACAACTTTCCAAACGACCAATGTTGTCTCTGCTTACAGCTACATGTTGGATGGCTACACCGTCCTACACCTAAGGTTGCCTAGTGAAATTAAATGCACACAGTGAGACACGCAAACATACACACCCCTCAACCCCCCCCCTCCCCTCTCCACACACACACACACACACCCTTCTCTCTTGTCGCTGTCCCTCTGCACTCCCACCACTGAGCATGTGTGTCAACGGATCTCAGATGTGTCAACGATGGCCTTGGCCTACTGTGTATCACACACCAGTGTCAGAGGCCTGTGTGTGTGTGTGTCTGTGTGTGTTTTATTGACCCGTTCCATCAGTAACATACTCATGTACGCACACACACCCTGGGTCCCAACGCGAGAGGACATCATCCATCCACACACCCTGGGTCCCAACGCGAGAGGACATCATCCATCCACACACCCTGGGTAACAAACGCGAGAGGACATCATCCATCGACACACCCTGGGTCCCAACGCGAGAGGACATCATCCATCCACACACCCTGGGTCCCAACGCGAGAGGACATCATCCATCCACACACCCTGGGTCCCAACGCGAGAGGACATCATCCATCCACACACCCTGGGTCCCAACGCGAGAGGACATCATCCATCCACACACCCTGGGTCCCAACGCGAGAGGACATCATCCATCCACACACCCTGGGTCCCAACGCGAGAGGACATCATCCATCCACACACCCTGGGTAACAAACGCGAGAGGACATCATCCATCGACACACCCTGGGTCCCAACGCGAGAGGACATCATCCATCCACACACCCTGGGTCCCAACGCGAGAGGACATCATCCATCCACACACGGACGCCATCCCAGATCTGCTGGACAGAAGCTTGGGCGCCTCCTTCATTCAGACGCCCAACTGATTGAGGTCAACGCACGTCAGATCGGCCCGGCCTGACCCCGTCTCCCTGGAGAAATCATTGTGTGTGTGTGTGTGTGTGTGTGTGTGTGTGTGTGTGTGTGTGTGTGTGGCCTCACGGTGCTGGTCGTCATGTCGTATGGGCTTGTGTTTTTGTGAACTGGGATGACGGGGGGGGGGGGGGGGGGGACTCACTGGGTTCTGTCTCACAGTAGCATTTCTGCATTGCCATTAAATATAAAAAATAAACCATGTCATGCTCTCTTGGGGGACATTTCAAGCGTTCTTGGGGGTCATTTCATGTATTGGGGGACATTTCAAGCGTTCTTGGGGGTCATTTCATGTATTGGGGGACATTTCAAGCGTTCTTGGGGGTCATTTCATGTATTGGGGGACATTTCAAGCGTTCTTGGGGGTCATTTCATGTATTGGGGGACATTTCAAGCGTTCTTGGGGGTCATTTCATGCTGTATAGGGGGACATTTCAAGCGTTCTTGGGGGACATTTTATGCTCTCTTGGGGGACAATTCATGCTCTATAGGGGGTCCTCCGGGAGCTACCGGGGCCGTAAGTAGGCCCTGGGTTTGCTTGTGCATGAGGCCGTCCCTGAGTCCAGGCTGACGATGTGTCATGACATTAGCATTGTGAGCAGTTGGGCCCATTGACGGGTGCGTTTCTCTGTGAATATCAACCAGGGCGTGGGTGAGCACGTCCCCACGCTGCGGTCAGCCGCTAGCTCGCTCGCGCCCACGGCCTCCTCATGTCATCGTCCATGTGTAGCATCCAACACTCCTCCCTCACGGAAAACGGGTCTGCTGTTCCATTCCCTCGCTTGTGTTTTTCATAGAAAATCTGTCTGTGAATTTCACAGTACAGTAATAGGAAGTAAGCCCTAGTGTCTGGATGATACTTGAGTTGAGGGATGAAAACGCAGTTAGTCACTTTATTGATTAATTCGGCTTAAAAGTAAACTTGTCATACCACATTTAAATGGTGATGGATGAAAACCTACCTGACTAAATAAACCTGCTTCTGCTTCCTGGTGGACCTCTACCTTGAGAGGCTGCTACCATGTCAGGATTTAAATCTGCGTCCCCTAAAAGCCAAGCTAAAGCCTAATAACGCACATTGTCCCGCTCATTCAGGTCACGGCACCAACGTGACGGAGCTACAAAGCCATAGAGATTACTGCGGCCCTCTTGTAAATCGATCACATCAACTCTGAGGGGCTCATCTTAAAAAACGGTGGCAGACAGTAGTGAATAAATCTAGATCCCTCTGAATACCATACACACCTGAGGATCCCTCTGAATACCATACACACCTGAGGATCCCTCTGAATACCATACACACCTGAGGATCCCTCTGAATACCATACACACCTGAGGATCCCTCTGAATACCATACACACCTGAGGATCCCTCTGAATACCATACACACCTGAGGATCCCTCTGAATACCATACACACCTGAGGATCCCTCTGAATACCATACACACCTGAGGATCCCTCTGAATACCATACACACCTGAGGATCCCTCTGAATACCATACACACCTGAGGTCAGGATCCCTCTGAATACCATACACACCTGAGGATCCCTCTGAATACCATACACACCTGAGGATCCCTCTGAATACCATACACACCTGAGGATCCCTCTGAATACCATACACACCTGAGGTCAGGATCCCTCTGAATACCATACACACCTGAGGATCCCTCTGAATACCATACACACCTGAGGATCCCTCTGAATACCATACACACCTGAGGTCAGGATGAAATACAATATTCAATAGATGGCACTGTTACGCAGTCCGGGGCCTGAGTGTTCATTCACATACAGTACAGAATATCTCTCTGCCCTTCTCAAACTCAGAGAGAGAGAGAGAGAGAGAGAGAGAGAGAGAGAGAGAGAGAGAGAGAGAAATTTCTA
This sequence comes from Borostomias antarcticus, assembly GCF_949987555.1. NCBI lineage: Eukaryota > Metazoa > Chordata > Actinopteri > Stomiiformes > Stomiidae > Borostomias > Borostomias antarcticus. Next base: position 304,916 of record NW_028176625.1, on the reverse strand, counting down.
GATAACTGAAAACTTTCCCGGGCAAAACTTACTCACTGACACAAAACCTGGCTTTCTATCTTCTGAGCCTGCCTCAGGCAACACAAGGAAAGAATCCAAGAAGTAGAGGTTGTGTGTGTGTGTGTGTGTGTGTGTGTGTGTGTGTGTGTGTGTGTGTGTGTGTGTGTGTGTGTGTGTGTGTGTGTGTGTGTGTGTGTGTGTGTGTGTGTGTGTGTGACAGTAGTTGCGGTGGTTGCGTGGCCTAGCTCGAGTCACTGAATCTGAATTTTCACATTTTCAAAATGCGATTCTGGGTCTGGAAAGGCTCTCGTACAGAATGATATCTCTGGTTGTAATTCCAACCAGGCCAATCAGTGTCCTTTGAATGTGAAATCAAATGCTGTGATTGGTTAGAGGATGAACTAATCGCTGAAGACCCATCTGGAAAAAATGGCTGCAATTCAAACTGAATAATGAAGTGAAACAGAATGTACTTCAGTCTGAGTGTCAGGCTAGTGGTTGCTAGGATATCTTGTCCTTTTCGATATGCCAGCATAACCACCCAGCCATGCAAAGAAGATCCCCCATTCCAAACATATGACAGAACATGTACACTGTGCAGTTATTAATTGAATCAGTTGTGTAATTGCATAATTGCTGTTGAATCACTGAGTGTATCATAACCAGTACATGGCAGCGCATGGCTCTGGGCCAGGCTCTTATAAAAGTCACAGGAAATGGAGGGAGGACTGTGCAACTGTTTCTTATTAGCAGCTTAGCACAAACTATATACAGCAGTTTAAGGATGAAGAAGCACCAAAATACACACAGAGGGATAGTTCTGGATTTTTGTAGCGTGCTCTCCCATCATCCAGACACGACTTAGTCCATCCAGCCTGTTTTAGAATCTGCCGTGGCTCTGGAGGTTTCTGAGCTTAGTGTGTGTTGAGGTTCTGGAGGTTTCTCAGGTTAGAGTGTGTTGAGGTTCTGGAGGTTTCTCAGGTTAGAGTGTGTTGAGGTTCTGGAGGTTTTTCAGGTTAGAGTGTGTTGAGGTTCTGGAGGTTTCTCAGGTTGAAGTGTGTTGAGGTTCTGGAGGTTTCTCAGGTTGGAGTGTTGAGGTTCTGGAGGTTTCTCAGGTTAGAGTGTGTTAAGGTTCTGGACGTTTCTCAGGTTGGAGTGTGTTGAGGTTCTGGAGGTTTCTCAGGTTAGAGTGTGTTGAGGTTCTGGAGGTTTCTCAGGTTAGAGTGTTGAGGTTCTGGAGGTTTCTCAGGTTGGAGTGTGTTGAGGTTCTGGAGGTTTCTCAGGTTGGAGTATGTTGAGGTTCTGGAGGTTTCTCAGGTTGGAGTGTGTTGAGGTTCTGGAGGTTTCTCAGGTTGGAGTGTGTTGAGGTCCTGGAGGTTTCTCAGGTTAGAGTGTTGAGGTTCTGGAGGTTTCTCAGGTTGGAGAGGTTTGAGGTTCAGGAGGTTTCTCAGGTTGGAGTGTGTTGAGGTTCAGGAGGTTTCTCAGGTTGGAGTGTGTTGAGGTCCTGGAGGTTTCTCAGGTTGGAGTGTGTTGAGGTTCTAGAGGTTTCTCAGGTTGGAGTGTGTTGAGGTTCAGGAGGTTTCTCAGGTTGGAGTGTGTTGAGGTCCTGGAGGTTTCTCAGGTTTGAGTTGAGTTTGAGAGGTTTCCATTTCCCCTTTCACCAGTCAATCATGTGGAATGTTTGAATCGTTTAGATATTCCGACCTATCTCCAGGCTTAGAGAGTGGATGGGCATCTCAGGGAGCACCCTTGATTGGTTTGCCTCATATCCCTCAGGTAGAGGTTTCTCTGTGGCTGTTGGGTCTCTTATGTCTGAGTCCACTCCCCTATCCCCTGGGATGCACCAAGGATCGGTTTTAGGTCTGATACTGTTCGCTCTCTACATGCTTCCTCTTGGCCTCATTATCAGAAAATGTGAAGGCATTTCATACCATTGTTACGCAGATGAGTTCAGTTCAGTTGTACTTTTCTTTCAAACCAGACATGACAGAGAATGCAGCTTCTAAAAAATGTATTTTCTGCCACGAAACGGTTGTTTTCATCAATCTATTTTTATGAATCGCTAGTTGTGCCTCCATAGAGCGAGGGCTTGTTGTGATTTTCACATCCTTGGTCTGTTGCCTCTGTAATAGTATCTTTAGAAACATCTGTCCCCACTTGCTCCAGCAAGCCGGTCTGCATGCTGTGCTCTGCGCATGCGTGCTGAGGGGGTAGGACTGCCCTACAGAGAGAGGAGAGTGTTGTCCGGGGGTTGGACTGCCCTATAGAGAGAGGAGAGAGAGTGTTGTCCAGGGATAGGACGGGGACACAGCTTTATTGGGGGGAGAGGCAGACACCTTCTCGTGGTGCCCCCTGTCAGTAGCTGCGATTAACCACCGTGCACAAAGCAAAGTCTGCCAACTGAGGACCATCACCCGGGCTGGTGTTCGGCTGCCACAGATGGGGAGAGCAGCCGTGGAGCTCGCTCTCCCAACCCAGAACTCTGCAGCTGAACTCTAAAGGGCTGACAGCCAGTAAAATCAACGTCATCGAGCACCTGGCCTGCACCACCAAGGCCCTCGTCATCCTCCTCCAGGAGATCCACTGCGTAACAGCAGATAAGCTAGTTCTTCCAAATTTCCCTCTAGCTGGGTCTACCCTAAGCAGGAAGCATGGCCTCGCTACATTCATCCATCAAAGGTTGAACCAGACTCTCGTCGACCAATCCCCAACTGGCTCAGAGATTGAGTGGTTGTGCGTGGATGTTGGCAGCTTTAAAATCATCAACGTCTACAAGCCTCCGCCCTCGGGAATCACACTAGTGCATCTCCCAGTCTTCCCTCACCCCTGCCTCTACAGTATGCTGGTGACTTCAACTGCCAGCATGAGGACTGGGGGATACAACACCAATACATTCGACTGAGAAAACCTGTCTGCTTGGGCAGCAAACAACAGCAGCCTGCGCAGCCAGCTTTGTCTCAGGTCGCTGGAAAACTGGGACGAATCCTGACCTGGCATTCGCGAGCGTTGGCGTTGATAATCAGCTCCCTAATAGACGCATGCTAGGAAAGTTCCCGCAGTCCCAACATCGACCATCGCTGATAACCATGCCTAAACTCGTGAACCTCATCCTGAGCAAGCCAGTGAAGCGATGGAACTTCCGAAAGGCCAACTGGAAACGCTACTGCCTCCTTACCCACAGATCCACGAGGTGCCCTCCAGCACCTAACACCAACAACGTGGACGAGGCGTACCGGGAACTCTGTGGCATACTGGTGAAAGAGGCCAAGAATCCATCCCACGCGGACGTCGCAATAGCTACAAACAGTGTTGGGATGCGGAGTGTGAGAGTCTTTACTGTGCCTTACTTTGCCCCCCCCCCAGGAGCTGAGTCAGACAGACTTGCCTCAGCCCTGCTGTCTAGACTCAGCCGAAGGAGACACTTCATCGACTTCTCACACTCCAGCCGCAAGGCATGGAGCATCCTTAACAACCTCACTGGTAGGTTTAGACACTCCCTCCATCACTGTCTCATCTATGCAAACAAATTTAGTGAAAAGCTGGACATATGAGGGCAAAGACCGCAAATCATCAAGTCTCGTGGCAAAAGAAGTGTCTGACCTCTGGAAGGCCACAACTCCTAGCGGCGGTAACATCTCTGGTGAATTCACACCGGAGGAGTTCGCTGCTGCCCTCCAGCATGTATTATAGACCTGACGGCTGCCTATGACACCGTATGGCATCACGGCCTCACCTGCAAGCTGCTCCGCCTGCTGCCGGACAGGCACATGGTCAGCATGATCATGGAGCTTGTCCAAAACCGCAGCTTTACCCTCACCACCGGTAGCGGACTGCGAAGCAGGTTGTGACGCCGTAAGAACAGCGTCCTCCAGGGATCTGTACTGGCCCCCCTCCTTTATAACATCTACACCTACAGTACGACCTGCCAACCACAGTCCCCAGGAAGTATGCCTATGCAGATGACTTTGCGCTGGTGTACACAGCTGGAGTCTGGCAGGCCGTGGAGGAGACACTGAGCCAGGACATGCAGACACTAACGGCATACCTCCGGAAATGGAGATTGAAGCTCAGCGAGGCAAAGACGGTGTCGACGGCCTTCCACCTTAACAACAAGGAAGCCAAACGTGAGCTCTGAGTGCACATCGATGGAACACTCCTACCATACAGCGCCGAACCAATCTATCTATCTCGGCTTGACATTGGACAGGTCGCTCACATTCCGCCGACACCTCGAGTCATTGCACAAGACGTTAACAGCTCGTGTGGCGTTGATGAGGCAACTGGTCCGATCAGGCTGGGGTTCAAGTGCAAAAACGCTGCGTAGAAGCCCTAGCCCTGGTCTACTCGACCAGGGAATATTGCGCACCTGTCTGGTCAATCAATCAAAGCTTTATTTGTATAGCGCATTTCATACCCAGAGGCAACACAATGCGCTTTACAGAGAACAAGGGAGGTGGGCATACGACCCACCCCTACATATTCCAGAGGGAAGCAAAAAAACAGTATCACCCGGGGGCCAGATAAGTGAGCTGTAAAAATTCTTCCCTGACCCCTCTCAACAACGCGATCGAGCAAGCTCCTGGAGTATGTTTGTCTAAGAACATTTATAAAGCAATAAATTACATTAACTACATTACATTTTATTACATTAATTACATTTTCAGAGTAAGAGAGGCTAAAAACATCATAGGAGAGACATGGCAAATACCGGTGTGTGTTTGCCATGGCCCAGGCCTAAAGCCGGAAGTAGGCTGGTGTATGTCTGTGTGTACGTGTGTTTGTGTAAACTAAATGCTACGACATCCACAGCAGACACAGGGGTATCTATCGGACTCAGGGTGGTCTGCTGGTGACAGTGGGGCATCCACTGGACCTGGTTAGAAGATAGGAGGGAGAGAGAGAGGCACTAGGGAGAGGGAAGGCAGAACAGGGTGTCGCAGCACTCACACCCGCCTCATTGACCCGCCTATCAACGAAGCCTCGTTGCACATCGTGACAGGATGCCTGCGTCCCACTCCTGTGGACAACCTTCCCATCCTTGCAGGCATCCAGCCCGCTGGCCTCCGCCGCACAGGAACCACAGCACGTCTCGCCTGCCGGGCCGTGGAGCCTGACCACCTGCTCCACGACAGGCTCACTGCAAAAGCGGAGCCTCCCCAGCGTCTCAACTCGAGACACCCTTTTGTGCCTGCCGCTCGGGATCTCCTGCAGTAATGCAGAGATCTTAACATCAGTGAGGCAGGATGAGCAGACCACACCTGGCGTGCGGAGTGGCAAACACCTCCAGACTCCGTGATTTCATCCCGGCCGCCGGTCCTTCCCCTCCCGGGATGGACTTACCCAGACCGGCGTGGGTGGGGCTTAATCACCTCTGGAACGGCGTCAGACGCTTCCGCTCATCGATGCACAGATGGGGCTTGGCATCCTGTGCGGCGTGCGAGTGTGGCGCTGAGGAACAAACCACAGACCACGTCATCCAGGACTGTCCGACATACCGGACCCCCACCGGAATGCGTGGCCTGACAGTTTTGGATGACGACATCGTGACATGGCTCTTGGAGGTGTGCCCGGAAATATAGCCCAGGTGACCCCTCACCCATGCTTGGGGTGGTAAAAGGATAGCCCCTCGGCCCTGAGCCTGGGGAGGAGAGTAGTACACAGCACCTAACCCGCACAAAGAAGAAGAAGGGGTTTATTATGCTGGAGAGGATCAGGCTGAAAGCTGTCTCCTCTCCCCTCCCTTCCTCTCCTCTCCCCTCCCCTCCTCTTCCCTCTTCTCCTCTCCTCTCCCTTCCTCTCCTCATCCATCTGTTGCTCCTTCAAATCCGCCTGCTGGCCTGGAAACACTGGAGCTTTTCTATCATACAGCAATACGGTTTAGCATAATCGCTGGAAGAGCGGAACTCTACAGTACACTATAAGAGTGTGATAAACCAACGACTGGAAAAATGTAGACGATTCAACTGTACTCTGTGTGTCGGTGTGTGTGTGTGTTTGTGGTTAGTGTCGGTGTGTGTCTCTCTCCTTTTCCTCTCCTACTCTATCTATCTATCTATCTATCTGTCTGTATAGTGTTACTGCCGGCATACAGTAGTGGTATGCTCCCTCCATTATACAAGGTCATACTGAAAAATGTACTCGGCAATGAGATGCGCGCTCTGGTACACGTGTGACAGACAGACACACATGACGTGCACAACGTACAGGGGTCAGATTAATACCCCCACCCGACCGATTCCATTGGGGTGGGGGCCGGCGACACTGTGAAGTGTGAAGTTCAAACATCAAATTGAAGTGAGCCGTTGAGTAAATGCACCCATGCTGTGCAGTTACCGTTTCCTCACCCCAGTAAAGCTTTTTGTTGTGGATAATAAAACCCTTTCTATGATTTCATTTGACAAACGGCTGCTTGTCTGGATGGAGCTGCCCGGAGCCCTGTGACTCATCACAGCGGGCAAGATTCTCTCAAGTGATGTCATCTTACATAACCTTGTTTGGAGAATGCCGTTCAATCGCCGTCCTCTCCCCTGTGCTCAGTCACAGCCTCGCCCGCCCAGCTCTCCGCACGCCGTCAGACCCGGAGTCTGCCCTGTGGTGACGTTGCAGAGAGAGAGAGAGGTTTGACCTCCATTTGCTGCACAGTCATCTCATAACAGCGCCATTCCTCTTCTCCAGCCCGGCCCGCGCTCCCGGTGACGGGCTACCGTACCGCCTAGCCCCCGTCCTCCGACGGTGACTGATCGTTACCCGAATGCCCTAATTGTTTAATTAGGTTGGGGCCAGGGGGATGGGACAGCTGCAGGGTGATTCATGTGCCCCCCCGCTTTCCTGCTCTAGTAATGGCCCCGGTGTGGCGGGCGAGGTGGCAGGGGGCTGGGGGGGGTGGGTGTGCAAAGCAGCATTTGGCAGCCTGGCTGGCATCTGTCACTGGGGTGGGAGTAATGGGGGTAGAGAGAGGCGGCCCAAAACACGCTGCCAGGTGTTACCCCACCCGGCCGTTTCCTTTATTTACCACAGCCTCCACTTCCTCCTCTCCTCTCCCTGGTCAGGAAGGAGTCAGCAGACAGCGGGGGAAACCAGCGCCACGTACCTGCGCTGTCACCCGCCTACCCTAACAGTGATCCCATTGTCAACGGCCGCCATGTTTGTTTTTGTTTTTTGGGGGGGTTTATTGGACAGAATAAACTTTGACAGTGGAAGTCGCGTGCGTCCCAGCAGCGCCCTGTGCGTAGTGCGTTGTAAGAAAATATTCATGGACGCTCCTGACGAGACGCTTTGCCCCGAATGTTTTACAATCCCCGTGGTGTGACCTGTCCCTGTCCGTCCCGAGGGCACACGGAGCACCTGACCGGTCCCTGTCCACACCTGACCGGTCCCTGTCCGTCCCGAGGGCACACAGAGCACCTGACCGGTCCCTGTCCGTCCCGAGGGCACACAGAGCACCTGACCGGTCCCTGTCCGTCCTGAGGGCACACGGAGCACCTGACCGGTCCCTCTCCGTCCTGAGGGCACACGGAGCACCTGACCGGTCCCTCTCCGTCCTGAGGGCACACGGAGCACCTGACCGGTCCCTGTCCGTCCTGAGGGCACACGGAGCACCTGACCGGTACCTGTCCGTCCCGAGGGCACACGGAGCACCTGACCTGTCCCTGTCCGTCCTGAGGGCACACGGAGCACCTGACCGGTCCCTGTCCGTCCCGAGGGCACACGGAGCACCTGACCGGTACCTGTCCGTCCCGAGGGCACACGGAGCACCTGACCGGTCCCTGTCCGTCCCGAGGGCACACAGAGCACCTGACCGGTCCCTCTCCGTCCCGAGGGCACACGGAGCAGCAAAGCCCACTAAGGGTAGAGCATTCCCAGGAAACACTCCCCATGCAGAGTAACACTGACATTTTGGATGAGATGGCGGTGAGGATTTTTGTGCCATGCCTTCTGCAACGTTCACTTTGAATTGAATGTGTGAGTGAGATGAGAGCGAGAGTCACACACTCTCTCTCTCTCCCCCTCCCTCTCTCCACCTCCCTCTCTCATCTCTCTCTCCACCTCCCTCTCTCCATCTCTCCCTCTCTCTCCCTCCACCTCCCTCTCTCCATCTCTCTTACTCCACTTCCCTCCCTCCATCTTTCCCTCTCCATCTCCACCTCCCTCCCTCCATCTCTCTTTCTCCACTTCCCTCCCTCCATCTTTCCCTTTCCATCTCCACCTCCCTCCCTCCCTCCATCTCTCCCTCTCTCTCCACCTCCCTCCCTCCATTTTTTCTCTCCCTCTCCCTCTCTCTCTCTTGCACACACACAACCACACACACACACACACGCATGCTGAAACACTCAATCAACTCGTCTTTAGTCTGTTGATCAGGAGAGGACGGTCAGTCTGTAGTCTGTTGATCAGGAGAGGACGGTCAGTCTTCAGTCTGTTGATCAGGAGAGGACGGTCAGTCTTTAGTCTGTTGATCAGGAGAGGACGGTCAGTCTGTAGTCTGTTGATCAGGAGAGGACGGTCAGTCTTTAGTCTGTTGATCAGGAGAGGACGGTCAGTCTTTAGTCTGTTGATCAGGAGAGGACGGTCAGTCTTTAGTCTGTTGATCAGGAGAGGACGGTCAGTCTTTAGTCTGTTGATCAGGAGAGGACGGTCAGTCTGTAGTCTGTTGATCAGGAGAGGACGGTCAGTCTGTAGTCTGTTGATCAGGAGAGGACGGTCATCTTTAGTCTATTGATCAGGAGAGGACGGTCTTTACATAACTGGCCACATCCCCATGTTCCACATTCTGTGGAATACTGGTAGCTATGCCAACCAAACTTCTGCCATCAGGGACCTGCTGTTTGACAAAGAATATCAGAGAATAATATTATGAAATGGACAATATTCAATATAACAGTCTTGTACATGCGCATTGTCTTACGACAGTGACAGATGGCACTGCGATGTTCATCCATGCTGTCCTTCATTTAGTATGCGTTGGGGGAAGACATTGGTACAGCACATGCAAACAGACGCTAGCTGTTTATCTGTTAATGTGTACAGCGCACAATGCTAACCACACACAATGCTAACTGCACACAATGCTAATTGCATGGAGCGGTAACCCACACATGACGCTAAACACTTTCCACACTTAGTGCATGCCATGCTAGCAACCACACCCAATGCTACAGTAAGTGCACCTGAAGCTTCAGTAAGAGCGCGCCATTCTTGGACACGTGATCTGCTTAGCAGGATTAGCATTGTGTGCAGTTAGCATTAGCATTGTGTGCAGTTAGCATTAGCACTGTGTGTAGTTACCATTGTGTGCAATTAGCATTAGCATTGTGTACAGTTAGCATTAGCATTGTGTGCTGTTAGCATTAGCATTGTTTGCTGTTAGCATTAGCACTGTATTCAGCTAGCATTAGCATTATGTGCAGTCAGCATTAGCATTATGTGCAGTCAGCATTAGCATTGTGTGCAGTTAGCATTGCATGCATGTGGCTCCAGGCAGCGCAAGCCTGGCAGCTGTAGTAAACACAAGGCCGTGGATTGATTGGGATACGCAGGGTGGTGTGTGATTGATTGGGGCTCAGTCTACTGTATATTACAGCTACTCCCTGGAGCCAGCGGAGTCACACCAAGCTGACGGCTGGCTTTAAATCTCCAGGAACCCACTACCTTCAGTCACCACAGACTGGATATTGGGCTGGGGAAATCTCTAGGTAGGTAGAGGTGTGTGTGTGTGTGTGTGTGTGTGTGTGTGTGTGTGTGTGTGTGTGTGTGTGTGTGTGTGTGTGTGTGTGTGTGTGCGTGCGTGCGTGCGTGCGTGTGTATGTGTGTGTGTGTGTGTGTGTGAGAGAGAGAGAGAGAGTGAGAGTGTGTGTAGAGAGAGAGACGAAGTGTGCGTGAGAGAGGGTGTGTGTTTAAGAGAGAGATATATAGAGAAAGAGAGTGTGTGTGTGTGTGTCTGTTTGTGTGTGTGAGAGTGGGTGTGTGTTTGAGAGAGAGAGAACCCACTCCACTCCATGCAGTTTGGTTTCCGTCCCTATCACTCCACTGAGTCAGCAACTGTGTTTTTAGAAAAGGTTAGTGATATGTTGGATGGGAATGTGTGTGTGGGTGCCGTGTTCCTGGACTTCAGAAAGGCATTTGACACAGTTGACCATCAGGTTCTCTTGACAAAGTTAACACACTTTAATTTTTCTGCAGACACCATCCAATGGTTTAAGTCATACCTATCAAACAGACAACAGTGCGTGATGGTCAACTGTGTCAAGTCCCCTTATCTTGAGAACCCAGTTGAAGTTCCACAAGGATCTATCCTTGGACCTCTGCTCTTCTCTTTGTACATTAATGACTAGGACTGATTCTGAATCGATTCTGAATCAAATGATTCTGAATCGATTCATGAATCCCAAAATCGATCTTTTATTTAATGAATGAATGAATAAATGAAGGAATGAATAGTTCATTAATTCATTCAATGATTCATTCATTCATTCCTTTTTGGAAATCAGTTTAGATACTCAGCCCTAGTATTGATGTGTTGCATAACTTGGCAGTCATGTAGTTAAGGTTACAGCTCAATATTGAATCGATATTGAATTGAATCGTGATAACCGATTCTGAACCTTGTGAATCGGAATCGAATCGCCCTATTAATGACCTGCCTGATGTCTGTCCAGATCTCCATTGTCAGATGTATGCCAACGACGCAGTTTTTGTAGTCCAGGGCAAAAACATCAAGGACATAACATCCAGTCTTACAGGTGCGCTGGAGAATGGTAAAAGGTAAATGGACTGCACTTATATAGTGCTTTTCCACCTTAGCGGCACTCAAAGCGCTTTACAATGGCCTCTCATTCACGGTAGCTGCCATGCAAGGCGCTAGCCTGCTCATTGGGAGCAGTTTGGGGTTAGGTGTCTTGAAGATCCAACACTGGCTAAACAACACCTGCCTACTGCTTAATGCAAAAAAAACTATGCATGATGTTCAGTAAGCGACCATTAGCTATCCAAAGATCCAATGTGTTTCTGGGAGGGGAGGAGCTGGAACTTGCCTCACACCTTAAGTACCTCGGAGTCATCTTGGACTCGCAACTCACCTTCAAGAAACACATCAAAAAAAGTTAGGAACACAATTACCTTCAAGTTTTAAACAAATCCGACCCTTCTTAACAGCCGAAACAGCAAAGACATATCTCCACTGTCTGATATTATCCCACCTGGAATACTGTTTCACAAACTGGGCGTTTGCAAGCACCACAGTTGTTAAACCTCTAGAACAGTTGTACTACAGAGCCATCAAGATTTATGATTTAAAAAAAAGCATCATCCTATCACCACTGTAAAGTACAAGAAAAGAAACAGTTTTTTTTATCTTTGAGAATCTGAACATTTTCAAAAGTACCTGTTTTATCTATAAATCTTTACACGGACCAATTCCCCTTCCGGTCAAGGAACTCATCCACAAAAAGATGGACAGAGGTCGTGACCCCAGGTCGGCACCAGAGGTGACAGATCCACCGTAAGAGAACCACATTTGGACAAAATATATTATCTGTAAAAGGCTGCATAACATGGAACAGCCTCCCGGTCCCAATAAGCCCCACCATCAGCACCTTTAGAGGCCAACAGCCTCCCGGTCCCAATAAGCCCCACCATCAGCACCTTTAGAGGCCAACAGCCTCCCGGTCCCAATAAGCCCCACCATCAGCACCTTTAGAGGCCAACAGCCTCCCGGTCCCAATAAGCCCCACCATCAGCACCTTTAGAGGCCAACAGCCTCCCGGTCCCAATAAGCCCCACCATCAGCACCTTTAGAGGCCAACTAAAAAAATGGTTAACAAATCAAGAATGCGGACACTATTAGTTGCCATGCTAATTTGTATTTTGTTTTTGTTTGCATTTTTATGTGTGTATGTTTATGTTGTCAATATGTCTCATGTTGTTGACCTCTGTGTATTTATGTGTTTTT
>NW_028176625.1:250469-287969 GCF_949987555.1 Borostomias antarcticus | reverse complement strand
GTTATTCCAACCCTAGACTCACGAGTGAGTCTGTAAACACTGGGACTGACATTCCAACCCTAGACTCAAGTCAGTCTGTAAACACTGGGACTGCCCGTCTAACACTAGACTCAAGTCAGTCTGTAAACGCTGGGACTGCCCGTCTAACCCTAGACTCAAGTCAGTCTGTAAATGCTGGGACTGCCAGTCTAACACTAGACTCAAGTCAGTCTTTAAACACTGGGACTGCCAGTCTAACCCTAGACTCACGAGTCAGTCTGTAAACGCTGGGACTGTTATTCCAACCCTAGACCCACGAGTCAGTCTGTAAACACTGGGACTGCCCGTCTAACCCTAGACTCACGAGTCAGTCTGTAAACGCTGGGACTGTTATTCCAACCCTTGACTCACGAGTCAGTCTGTAAACGCTGGGACTGTTATTCCAACCCTAGACTCACGAGTCAGTCTGTAAACACTGGGACTGTTATTCCAACCCTAGACTCACGAGTCAGTCTGTAAACACTGGGACTGCCAGTCTAACCCTAGACTCAAGTCAGTCTGTAAACACTGGGACTGCCAGTCTAACCCTAGACTCACGAGTCAGTCTGTAAACACTGGGACTGTTATTCCAACCCTAGACTCACGAGTCAGTCTGTAAACACTGGGACTGCCAGTCTAACCCTAGACTCACGAGTCAGTCTGTAAACGCTGGGACTGCCAGTCTAACCCTAGACTCAAGTCAGTCTGTAAACACTGGGATTGCCAGTCTAACCCTAGACTCACGAGTCAGTCTGTAAACACTGGGACTGTCATTCCAACCCTTGACTCAAGTCAGTCTGTAAACACTGGGACTGCCAGTCTAACCCTAGACTCAAGTCAGTCTGTAAACACTGGGACTGCCAGTCTAACCCTAGACTCACGAGTCAGTCTGTAAACACTGGGACTGCCAGTCTAACCCTAGACTCACGAGTCAGTCTGTAAACGCTGGGACTGCCCGTCTAACCCTAGACTCACGAGTCAGTCTGTAAACACTGGGACTGCCAGTCTAACCCTAGACTCAAGTCAGTCTGTAAACACTGGGACTGCCCGTCTAACCCTAGACTCAAGTCAGTCTCTAAACGTTGCGCTCAAGTAGAGTGAAGACATTCGTCCAGATTTCATTGCTAAAAGTGGGTGGAAACAATTTGAGATTAAAAGTCCTGCATTGCAGAACCAATCTAGCGTCTTTAGGGCGGTTCATTATAATGGAGCTGTGAATGTCTTATTTTGATTCTTCACTCCAGTTTGTTTGGAGGACATATTTTCCGGTAAGGCCGGTCCTTCACCCTATCGGAGATGTAGGCAGTGGCTCTGATTGGAAGCGTTGGTTTTTAGCGCTGTTCTAGCAATGATTTTCAATGGAGATGTCTCCAGACTTTCAGAGGTGGAGATCTTCAAAGTGTGATATAGAGAGACTACCTTCTACCTGTCCGTCTCCAATGAAGGGTCATCTCAGAGTGCTAGTTGTGGCTGCCGCCGCTGTCCACTTCCCTGTTAGTAAGTCACAGGTACCTTCCTGCTCCGCTGTACACAGCGTGTTTCTATACTGCAGGAAAACACACGTGGGAGATTAGGAGTTGTTTTTTACTCCACCCAGACTGAGCCCACCCAGCTCGGCAGGGTTCTCTCTGAACCAGAAGGAAAACACTATTTTTTTTAAGACTTTTTTACGTTGACCGTTCTATTGCTGGTGAAAATAGTATATATATGTACATGTGTACATGCCTTCTCAACCAAGTTGCTTCTTTAGAAACAGAGGGACACTGGGGGGTGACATTCATAGGATGTTAGGGTCCTTGTGAACTGTGTGTGTGTGTGTGTGTTTCCTGTCATGTGACCATTTCAATGGCCCCCTGAGGGCTCTTACGGGTTTCCACCCTGACATATGGCTATAGGCTGTCCATTCACACACACACACTCACACACACACACACACACACACACACACACACACACACACACACACACACACAGACACGCACACACAGACACACACAATCACATACTCTCTCTCTCTCTCACTCACACACACACACATAATCACATACTCTCTCTCTCACTCACACACACACACACATAATCACATACTCTCTCTCTCCCTCTCTCTCTCTCTCTCTCTCTCTCTCTCTCTCTCTCTCACACACACACACACACTCCGCACTCTATCTCTTTACTGTAAAACAACAACAGCGGTGTGGCTACCTCCTCCTGTATTCACCACTCTCTACCTCCTCCTGTATTCACCACTCTCTAACTCCTCCTGTCTTCACCACTCTCTACCTCCTCCTGTATTCACCACTCTCTACCTCCTCCTGTATTCACCACTCTCTACCTCCTCCTGTCTTCACCACTCTCTACCTCCTCCTGTCTTCACCACTCTCTACCTCCTCCTGTATTCACACTCTCCAAGGGTTCAATCAGGGACAACCTCTATCCTCAACTGACCTCTACAAGATACAAGATCAATGTATTAGTCTATTTCCCATGTCGCCACCACTGATAGCTTTGTTGCTTAGGCTACACTGTTTATATATCAAGCAAATATGAAGGAAGCTTGCTTCATCTGCATCACAGATAAAGACATTTGTCTGAAAATAACTTGACAACTTCAAAATGCGGAATGACACAGAGAATGAGGGGAGAAACGGTGAAAAGACTAATCAACCTGACATGATAAAACATGAACATCTCCAGCATCAGGCACAGCTGCTGGTATCCACAGAACAGCCCGTTGTGAATAAACAGTGTTGCAGTGTTGGACTGCTTTGCATGAGTTAGTTGTCTCGGGGTTTTTCAGGCTCTGGGTCTGTGGCAGAGCCAACCTCACATTTGCATTTACATTTGCTTTTAAAAGACATTAATAAAATCTTCATTCTGCCTTGCATTTGAATGAGTGTCAGTTCTCTTTACAGCACACCAACACTGCATATCAGAGTCATTTTTCTGTTTCAATAATGTTGCAAGTTATTTTGTGTGTTGTGCTAATCACATCTTTTTTTTCATGAAATAACACTACTTTGCATCTCATCTAAAAAGCATGATAACGTGTTAATGAGGAATATGAAAGCTGTGTGTCTTAATTTATTTCATTTTAAAATTCTTTAATTTATTTTTCCCCAGGGAGAAACAGTACCTTTCCGTCCTTGAAAAAATAACTTCTGCAGTGTCTCCCTCAACATGTTTGTTCAGAGGTGATGAAGGTCAAACTATCCACGCATCTTAACCCCAACCTGCTGTGGACAGAATCTCCAGTGTTGCAGCTGATTTTATTGAGCGATTGTTCTATTTATGGATATTCACTGATTGATACCATTGAGTTGATCAATAATGTGAGCATCTCCACATACTGTAGTGATCTCCTGAGCTCTCTTTTGTGCTGTACAGCTCTCAAACTCTGTCGTTCACAACTCCCCCACCCATAATGAAATAACTTATTTAGTTTGACTTAAATAGCCCAGATGACAACATCCACTGACTCCCTGCATTTCCTCTCACTGTACATGACTGTGGGCTGTGCTGTCTAGGAAAATCCTATTAGCTTATGAACCTATACTGAAGGTGCCGTTCGTTAATGTTCCCTCCTCAGATTGGACGGTGGGCTCACAGCTTTCTCCTTCTGGCAAAAATCACCCGGTTATTAAATAATCCTGCTGTAGAAGATAAGCAACACTGTTCAGCATTCAGTACTATGGATCAGCCTGAATGTAATGATTGGATGAGATCAGAGTCTGAACATAATGATTGGATGACATCAGTCTGAACGTAATGATTGGATGAGATCAGAGTCTGAACGTAATGATTGGATGAGATCAGAGTCGGAACACAATGATTGGATTTGTGTATGTCGCAAAGTTTGCATGAGCACATACAGGAGCAGCAGAGCAGCAGATCAGGTTCATGTAGCACACCGAGGATCTGATCTGACCTGCGGAGGTTGAGCATGGCCCACCACAGGGCATTCCTTTGTGTAATTACAGCATGTAGCGACAACTGCGCACCGACATAAACCGAGATTCATCCTCCTCTTGTCATGAAGCTACAATTAGCCCTCAGCTCCACAGTGACAACTGAACAGCCATTACACACACACACACACACACACACACGATCCACACGATCTCCCCCCGAGACAGAGGCCGGTCGAGGCCGGGGGGAGGAAGACGGCCTCGCCTCCCTGGATCACCTCCATGTTATTGTTTAAGACGAACTGGGTCGTTGCCATGGCAGCGCCGGCAGGCGTGGGCGACTCGGGTTCCGTGTTTCCCAAAATAGCCGCGGCTAAATTGTTTAAACAGATAACTGGGAATCTGGCCGCTGGCCAGGAGCATGCCCCGCGGCCTCATGGGATATTAAGGAAGGCACAAACAGAGGGCCAACCGCTGGGAGAGAATGGGTCCGCAGGGCTGCCAGGCACACCGCCTCCATCAGGGGCCTGGAAGAAGCCCCGCTACGCTAATTGGCTTCATCGTAGTCGCCGGGTGTCTCCGTTCGCCATCGAATTAAGAGCCACAGAGCTGCTGCTGTGGGGTTGAGCTGCTGCAGGTTGGCGGCCAGCTGTAGATGAGGCTGGTTCTGCAGGTACAGGCTGTATGTTAAGGCGATGAGCCGTGGTTTGATGACGTTATTGGGTCGTTGACGATGTGTAGTCTCGCCAAGAGACTGGCGACCGGTCTGGTGAGAAGATATACAGGCGCACATAACGCACAGATAAACCCATTTCCTCTCTCATGAACACACACATGTACTCACACGTGCACCCCCCCCCCCCCCCCCCCCACACACACACACACACTTGTCCTGTTTGACAGTAGGGTGATAAATATCGGCTACATTGGCAGCGGACTCTGTGTCCGTTTCCCCGCGAGGCCGAGGCCTCCTGATGAGAGCCATCCGTCTTCCCCTCCGGGACGGCCTGTCGCCCCGGCCACCCCACTCCGCCCACTGGGCCGTGAAGGGGACGCCTCCGCCGGCGCCTCTGCAGCCGCCACATCATGATTTAAAGCTCTTCATTAACACCGTCCTGAGGGCTTATCTAAAGGTTAGTTCAGGAGGAGCACGTTTACAAGGGGGCCCTGGGTGGGACACGGTGAGAGCTGTCCCCCGGACGCCGGGCCACGCCCTGGGCTAGTCCCCCGGACGCCGGGCCACGCCCTGGGCTAGTGGGGCAGCGCGGCACCGGGGACTTGGCTGCATGGCGCGGTGGCTAGCCAGGTCATGTTGCTGCTAGCGCACGGCTAACGCGGCTCGGGATCAATTTACTGCTGTTGTTGTCGTTGTTGTTGTTGTTGTTGTTGCGCTGGGGACCGGCGGAGCGGCGTGAGAGTGAGTGAGATGAATGCGCGGTAAACGGAACATGTGCTCCGTCTGACAGCGCAGATAAAGAGTGATGCGTTCCGAGGAGACGGGGAGTGACAGGCGGAGAACGACGCCACGGCGTCGTTAGCGACAGCTATTCCCATGAGCGCCGAGGCGGCAAACACATTTAGAGGGAAGTTCAGCTCAAAGGACGGCCAGGGACGGTAACGTCATGGGCTCCTCTATACAGTTAGTTAACCATGACTGCTACAAACACGGCCGTGTTCTCTGATTGCGTAAGCTAAAGACAGAAGTTCTGTTCCCACTGAAAGTGAGTGAGAGGCTCATAAGGCCTCAGTTACTAGGCAGAACAGATGACAGTGGAGATTTCTCTGTTGTAGCGATCAGGAGCGATTTATTACTGTGATCATCATTAAGACTGGCTGTGATGTCATCGGAGCACATATGGAACGGTTTCTGGTATCCGCACAACGCAGTTACTACTCCCACACAGGCCGTCAAACTCCTCTACCCAGAAGCTCATCTGGCTCGCAACGCCACTGCGGAGCCACGGAACGTAGAGCAGATCAGGACGGCGCTCCTTTGGGGAGGAATCTGAATACCTGAAATGGCTTTGTTCAGGACCAGTGTGCTGATGGGAAATTAGAAATAAATGATTTGATACATTTACTTGTCCTCCACGCTTTATAGATTTACAGACATATTGAAAATGTGACTTTTTAATGGCAGGCCTGACTGATCAAACCAACTCACGCCCTAGACAGAGAGACCAGGTCACACAGGGTCTCATTCCCAAGAGAGACCAGGTCAGACAGGGTCTCATTCCCAAGAGAGACCAGGTCAGACAGGGTCTCATTCCCAAGAGAGACCAGGTCAGACAGGGTCTCATTCCCAAGAGAGACCAGGTCACACAGGGTCTCATTCCCAAGAGAGACCAGGTCACACAGGGTCTCATTCCCAAGAGAGACCAGGTCACACAGGGTCTCATTCCCAAGAGAGACCAGGTCACACAGGGTCTCATTCCCAAGAGAGACCAGGTCACACAGGGTCTCATTCCCAAGAGAGACCTGGTCACACAGGGTCTCATTCCCAAGAGAGACCAGGTCACACAGGGTCTCATTCCCAAGAGAGACCTGGTCACACAGGGTCTCATTCCCAAGAGAGACCAGGTCAGACAGGGTCTCATTCCCAAGAGAGACCAGGTCAGACAGGGTCTCATTCCCAAGAGAGACCAGGTCACACAGGGTCTCATTCCCAAGAGAGACCAGGTCAGACAGGGTCTCATTCCCAAGAGAGACCAGGTCAGACTCAGACAGGACATTCAATACAAAAATAAAAAATAGGACACAAAACATTAAAATAATAAATTAAAAAAGGGCTAAAGTAAACAGATTATACAAGTACCTTTATATTATTGTTGTTATCATTATTATTATTACTATTATTATTATTATTATTATTAATAATAATATAATTATTATTACTATTATTATCATTATTATTATTATTATTATACGCTTGAATATAATGAATGAAGTGAATACAACTAATACCTTTAGGTTACTCCTCATACTTCCATCAAACTTCCATCCAGTTCCCAGGCGGAGGCGTGTGAATGCGTGGATGAAAGGGCTGCTTTTCCAACAGACTACATGTCCTAGTTCTGGATCATGGTCATTCAAACCACACAGAGCTTCAATACAACTCAACCAGCTCAGGCCTTTGGAGAAGAGTAAATAAAACAAAGCCCAAGGTTGCAGTTTTTTTTAATCCTCAGGATAGTTCAAGATTCCTCCCAAAGATGTGACCGTGACCAAGAGTGGAAAAAAAACATGTTTTTCTTCAAAAGAGGATTTGTATTAGTGGCTCTGGATCCGATCTGTCATGGTGAGGGTTAGGGTTGCCCCTGGCATGGTTCATTCACATTATTTTATAGTTAAATCCTTTGTACAGGTGCACGGGAGTAGAACCCTTGGGTCCTGGCTCCTAAACCTTGTAATAACACAAGATAATAACAGTAAATAAGTATAATACAGGATAACAGTAATGAAACAATAGCTACAATAGTAATAACACCATAAGATAGTGACAGTAATAATAGTAATACTGTAGTAATAACATTTTTGATGATCCTGTGGGCTTCGCTGACCCTGGAGGGAGCTCACCCCCACTGATGTGCAGGTCAGACCGCACCCCTGCAGGGCAGACCGTACCCCTGCAGGTCAGACCGCACCCCTGCAGGGCAGACCGCACCCCTGCAGGGCAGAGCGCTTCCCAGACCACGCTGGGATGTTCCCAGTCAGGACGCTCTCAGTAGTGCCTCTGTAGAAGGCCCGTAGGATCCTGGGCCCCATACTGAACCTCTTCAGCCGTCTGAGGTGGAAGAGGCGTTGCTGGGCCTTTTTCACCACATGATCGGTGTGCAGGTCCCAGGTCAGGTCCTCAGTGATGTGGACACTAAGGAACTAGAAGTTGCTGACTCTGTCTACAGTGGACCCACTGATGGTGATGGGGTCCAGCCTCTCTCTTCTCTTCCTGTAGTCCACTATCAGCTCGGTGGTCTTGCCGACATTGAGAGAGGTTGTTCTCCTGACACCACTATGTCAGGTTGTGACGTCTCTCCTGCAGGCTGGCTCGTTGTTGTCAGTAATCAGGCCTATTACCATTGTGAACTTGATCACCGTGGTGGAGCAGCGTGTGTCTACACAGTCGTGGGTGTACAGGAAGAAGAGGAGAGGGCTTAGGATGCAGCCCTGGGGGTTGAGGGTCAGAGGTGTGTTGAGGGTCAGAGGTGTGGCGCCTGGCGTCGGCCCAACAGGAAGTCCATGATCCAGCCGCACGGGACTATGGTGTTAAAGGTTGAGTTACAAAGAAAAAAGAAGAAGCCGCACACTCCGGTTGAGATGCAGAAGAGTTGCACAGACTTGACCAACGCTCCGGCCCAAACATTGTGGAGTTGCGCTTTCTTCTTTTTTCTATACCAGTCTATTCCCCGCTAACAGCACCTCTCTGAATGTTTGTGGTGTGCGTTTTTCTTCACTCTGCTAAATGCTGAGCTATAGTCAAAGTCAATTTTAGTTATATAGCTCATGTTTAAACATGCAAATGTAGCACAGAGTGTTTTACAAAATAAGAAAAGATAAAAACGTAGTTTATTAAATGGTACTAAAAACAAAGCAGGAACCGAGTTCTAGCCCAATGTGAGGAAAGTGAGGGTGGAAGCAACGCAGTGACACCTGTTACATACATAGTCAACAAACAGCGTCCTCACATTGGCATTCCTCTTCCCCAGGGGGTAAGGACTGTGTGGTGTGTTGTGGAAATGTTGTCGTCTGTGGATCTGTTTTGTCAGTATGCATATTGCTAGGGGTCTAGGGTGTGCAGTAACATGCTACAGAAGTCTTTAACTAGCCTCTCCAAGCATTTGCTCACTATAGGAGTGAAGGCAACAGAGTTCCAGTCATTTAAGCGTGCTACAGTACCTTGTTTTTCTTTGGCATCATTCACAATGATGAATGACTTGAAGCAGGAATTTCAGGTTGTCTGAACATGTGTCTCATCCCCAAGGTGCACTGAATATAGGCTACGTAACAGAGTTGAACTGATAGAACTCTCTTGGTATACTACCCGTACTACGTAACAGAGTTGAACTGATAGAACTCTCTTGGTATACTACCCGTGCTACGTAACAGAGTTGAACTGATAGAACTCTCTTGGTATACTACCCGTACTACGTAACAGAGTTGAACTGATAGAACTCTCTTGGTATACTACCCGTACTACGTAACAGAGTTGAACTGATAGAACTCTCTTGGTATACTACCCGTGCTACGTAACAGAGTTGAACTGATAGAACTCACTTGGTATACTACCCGTACTACGTAACAGAGTTGAACTGATAGAACTCACTTGGTATACTACCCGTACTACGTAACAGAGTTGAACTGATAGAACTCACTTGGTATACTACCCTCATCAAACTCACTTGGTATACTACCCGTACTACGTAACAGAGTTGAACTGATAGAACTCACTTGGTATACTACCCGTGCTACGTAACAGAGTTGAACTGATAGAATTCTCTTGGTATACTACCCGTGCTACGTAACAGAGTTGAACTGATAGAACTCACTTGGTATACTACCCGTGCTACGTAACAGAGTTGAACTGAAGGAACTCTCTTGGTATACTACCCGTACTACGTAACAGAGTTGAACTGATAGAACTCTCTTGGTATACTACCCGTGCTACGTAACAGAGTTGAACTGATAGAACTCACTTGGTATACTACCCGTGCTACGTAACAGAGTTGAACTGATAGAACTCACTTGGTATACTACCCGTGCTACGTAACAGAGTTGAACTGATAGAACTCTCTTGGTATACTACCCGTGCTACGTAACAGAGTTGAACTGATAGAACTCTCTTGGTATACTACCCGTGCTACGTAACAGAGTTGAACTGATAGAGCTCACTTGGTATACTACCCGTACTACGTAACAGAGTTGAACTGATAGAATTCTCTTGGTATACTACCCGTACTACGTAACAGAGTTGAACTGATAGAGCTCACTTGGTATACTACCCGTACTACGTAACAGAGTTGAACTGATAGAGCTCACTTGGTATACTACCCGTACTACGTAACAGAGTTGAACTGATAGAACTCTCTTGGTATACTACCCGTACTACGTAACAGAGTTGAACTGATAGAATTCTCTTGGTATACTACCCGTACTACGTAACAGAGTTGAACTGATAGAATTCTCTTGGTATACTACCCGTACTACGTAACAGAGTTGAACTGATAGAATTCTCTTGGTATACTACCCGTACTACGTAACAGAGTTGAACTGAAGGAACTCTCTTGGTATACTACCCGTGCTACGTAACAGAGTTGAACTGATAGAATTCTCTTGGTATACTACCCGTGCTACGTAACAGAGTTGAACTGATAGAACTCACTTGGTATACTACCCGTGCTACGTAACAGAGTTGAACTGAAGGAACTCTCTTGGTATACTACCCGTGCTACGTAACAGAGTTGAACTGATAGAACTCACTTGGTATACTACCCGTACTACGTAACAGAGTTGAACTGATAGAACTCACTTGGTATACTACCCGTGCTACGTAACAGAGTTGAACTGATAGAACTCACTTGGTATACTACCTGTGCTACGTAACAGAGTTGAACTGATAGAACTCACTTGGTATACTACCTGTGCTACGTAACAGAGTTGAACTGATAGAACTCACTTGGTATACTACCCGTGCTACGTAACAGAGTTGAACTGATAGAACTCACTTGGTATACTACCCGTGCTACGTAACAGAGTTGAACTGATAGAACTCTCTTGGTATACTACCCGTGCCAATCGAATTGTACTGTATCTTTTTGGTGGCGTAGCTGGTAGTGGTGGTGGTAGAGGGGGTCACGTGTGTTTATAAGTCAGAGGTCCCGAGTTCAGACCCAGTCAGCCTGCTCCGGTGCAGAAACACAATAATGGCTTTTTAAATTGCTCAAACCAGGTTATAATTTCCTCGCCCTCAAGGGGGAATTACATGACCAGGCATTATCAATCCACTTGACGAGAGCAGATTCAGCCACAGGTAGGCTACTGTAGGCCTAGTTCCCTGTGTGCGCTCAAGACCACAGGTAGGCTACTGTAGGCCTAGTTCCCTGTGTGCGCTCAAGACCACAGGTAGGCTACTGTAGGCCTAGTTCCCTGTGTGCGCTCAAGAAGGTTTCGCTGCTGCATCTCGTTGCCTTCTTTTGGCAGTTAGATACGTACAGTAGGCTTTGAGGAGACAGCAGTAAGTGGTTCATTCATTTCATTGAAAGAACATGAAACTGAAAGTAATGAAATATTTTTTCCGTCATGATTTCAGTGCGCTCGGCCCCTACTGTATAGCCTGACTCTCGGACTGAATTGCCATTTTGTTTCACTTTGTATGTCGAAAATTCAGGGGCTGGACAATGGGCCAGGCAACACAGAACTAGCCAGGCAAAGTAGGCAGGCTATCATGGGAGATTGATCATAGTTTTACATTTTGGATCTTTTCATGAAGAAAAATGTAATGTATGAAAAGATCCAAAATAAACACTGTAAGCAGATTCCTTGATTACTACTGTATAAACAAATCATTTCACTTAAAGGAGTCGTAAAGGGAAAATCATGTTAAGCCCTGTTTTAAGGTTACTTATGATCATATACAATGGTTCAGATCAAAACGTTGACAAAACTAGCACTTTTGAGAAAGTCTGATAATTGCTCTACCACCGTTTTGGTCATACAATGGATGTGGGTGGGCACCGTGAAAAATCCTTCAAAAACATGTTAAACTCTCGATTTCAAAGACAAGAAACTCCCTGAGGTGTTAGTTGGTGTTCTGACATATAATTCGCCATGAAGTAAGATTCTAGTTCATCTGGAAAGGCTTTTTTAAATATTTAGCATAGAACTACAGTATTTAGTCGCAGCACATACGTGTGTAAACTTCTGCTTGAACTGATTTCGATATCGCGCAATGCCTTGATCTCGGGCAGGCTCGAAACGATAAGCGCTGCCGTCAAAATCTAATTCCGCGCGATCAAATTCATACTCTTCTAGATCATCCATTTTGATAAGCGTATTCTGAACTGTAGCCGAGGGCTTCCTTGTCTGTGAGCTAAAGAGTAGCGTGAGCAGTGAGCAAACTAGCTAGCCTAGCTAACATAAACAATACCTACCGTAAGTAGTTCCGCTTCCTGAATCCCCTCTGCGGATTGATCTACACATCTACAACGGTCACGTCAATACAAGTCAATGGATTTCATAAAATGATCAATAAAACCCTACAGGATTCATACTTTGCGGCGAATTTGATGTCAGAACATCAACGGACACCGATTACCCCCTCGGTGAGCTTCTTGTCTTTGAAATCGAGAGTTTAACATGATTTTGAAAGATTTTTCACGGTGCCCACCCACATCCATTGTATGGTGGTAGAGCAATTATTAGAGTTTCTCAAAAGTGCTAGTTTTGTCAATGTTTTGATCTGAACCATTGTATATGATCATTAGTAACCTTAAAACAGGGTTAAACATGCATTTTCCCTTTACTAGCCTACTCCTTTAAGCATTCATAGTCTAAAGGAATGATTCAGTCCCAAGCTTCTTGATCCATACCGTATTAGCGGTTGATGACTGTAACCATGACCACTGTAAGCGGTTCCCACTGTATACTCATACTGAATTCTGTTTATTCATGTATCTCATGCCAAACATGCACATAGTGCATTCTGTTAATCCATGTGTCTCAGACTGAAAATACTGTTTATTCAAAACATTAGGGCTGACTTGTTTACTGTAAGTGACTCTGAGAAAAAGGCGGATTGTGAATTATTCACAGATTAATCCAATATCAGGAGATCATGAGAGAGAACAATGGGGTCCGTTTGAACAGTGAAGCATCAGCAAAGCTCTTCTTGTCTGCTGCTTGGCTCTACGGCGTGATCAAAGATTTCCCACAATCCTACAGATCCACTATACGGTGACAAACGACGCCATGGTTCCCCCTCAGGGAAGATGTCTGATCACGGAGCTCAGACCTGCTTCATTCCCTTCAGCCTCATTCATGAGTGTTAGTAGACTCACGAGTCAGTCTCTAAACGCTGCGCTCATGAGTGTTAGTAGACTCACGAGTCAGTCTCTAAACGCTGCGCTCATGAGTGTTAGTAGACTCACGAGTCACTCTAAACGCTGCGCTCATGAGTGTTAGTAGACTCACGAGTCAGTCTCTAAACGCTGTGCTCATGAGTGTTAGTAGACTCACGAGTCAGTCTCTAAACGCTGCGCTCATGAGTGTTAGTAGACTCACGAGTCACTCTAAACGCTGCGCTCATGAGTGTTAGTAGACTCACGAGTCACTCTAAACGCTGCGCTCATGAGTGTTAGTAGACTCACGAGTCAGTCTCTAAACGCTGCGCTCATGAGTGTTAGTAGACTCACGAGTCACTCTAAACGCTGCGCTCATGAGTGTTAGTAGACTCACGAGTCAGTCTCTAAACGCTGCGCTCATGAGTGTTAGTAGACTCACGAGTCAGTCTCTAAACGCTGCGCTCATGAGTGTTAGTAGACTCACGAGTCACTCTAAACGCTGCGCTCATGAGTGTTAGTAGACTCACGAGTCAGTCTCTAAACGCTGCGCTCATGAGTGTTAGTAGACTCACGAGTCAGTCTCTAAACGCTGCGCTCATGAGTGTTAGTAGACTCACGAGTCACTCTAAACGCTGCGCTCATGAGTGTTAGTAGACTCACGAGTCAGTCTCTAAACGCTGCGCTCATGAGTGTTAGTAGACTCACGAGTCAGTCTCTAAACGCTGTGCTCATGAGTGTTAGTAGACTCACGAGTCAGTCTCTAAACGCTGCGCTCATGAGTGTTAGTAGACTCACGAGTCACTCTAAACGCTGTGCTCATGAGTGTTAGTAGACTCACGAGTCAGTCTCTAAACGCTGCGCTCATGAGTGTTAGTAGACTCACGAGTCACTCTAAACGCTGCGCTCATGAGTGTTAGTAGACTCACGAGTCAGTCTCTAAACGCTGCGCTCATGAGTGTTAGTAGACTCACGAGTCACTCTAAACGCTGCGCTCATGAGTGTTAGTAGACTCACGAGTCACTCTAAACGCTGCGCTCATGAGTGTTAGTAGACTCACGAGTCAGTCTCTAAACGCTGCGCTCATGAGTGTTAGTAGACTCACGAGTCAGTCTCTAAACGCTGTGCTCAACTAGAGACTGAAGACATTTTGTCCATGTGTGTTGCTAGAAGTGGGTGGATACAATTACAATGCATGGCAGACCCAATCCAGTGTCTTTAGGGCGGTTCTTCCTAATGGAGCTGTGAATGTTTTGTTTTGATTCTTCACTCCAGTTTGATTGGAGGACATATTTCCCGGTAAGGCCGGTCCTTCACCCTATCGGAGATGTAGGCAGTGGCTCTGATAAGTAGCGTCGGTTTTAGGCGCTGTTCTATCAACGATCTTCAATGGAGATGTCTCCAGGGGTGAGGGTTATGGGTTAGGGTGGGGGTGGCAGTTATGGGTGGGGGTGGCAGTTATGGGTTAGGGTGAGGGTTATGGGTTAGGGTGGGGGTTAGGGTGGGGGTGGCAGTTATGGGTGGGGTTGAAGGTTATGGGTGGGGGTGAGGGTTATGGGTTAGGGTGAGGGTTAGGGTGGGGGTGTGGGTTATGGGTTAGGGTGTGGGTTATGGGTTAGGGTGAGGGTTAGGGTGAGGGTTAGGGTGAGGGTTAGGGTGAGGGTTAGGGTGGGGGTGTGGGTTATGGGTTAGGGTGTGGGTTATGGGTTAGGGTGAGGGTTAGGGTGAGGGTTAGGGTGGGGGTGTGGGTTATGGGTTAGGGTGAGGGTTAGGGTGGGGGTGAGGGTGGGGTGAGGGTTAGGGTGGGGGTGAGGGTTATGGGTTAGGGTGAGGGTTAGGGTGGGGGTGAGGGTGGGGGTGAGGGTTAGGGTGGGGGTTAGGGTGGGGGTGAGGGTTATGGGTTAGGGTGAGGGTTAGGGTGGGGGTGAGGGTTATGGGTTAGGGTGAGGGTTATGGGTTAGGGTGAGGGTTATGGGTTAGGGTGGGGGTGAGGGTTATGGGTTAGGGTGAAGGTTATGGGTTAGGGTGAGGGTTAGGGTGGGGGTGAGGGTTATGGGTTAGGGTGAGGGTGAGGGTAAGGGTGAGGGTTAGGGTGGGGGTGAGGGTGGGGGTGAGGGTTAGGGTGGGGGTTAGGGTGGGGGTGAGGGTTATTGGTTAGGGTGAGGGTTATGGGTTAGGGTGAGGGTTAGGGTGGGGGTGAGGGTTATGGGTTAGGGTGAGGGTTAGGGTGGGGGTGAGGGTTATGGGTTAGGGTGAGGGTTAGGGTGGGGGTGAGGGTTAGGGTGAGGGTTATGGTGGGGGTGAGGGTTAGGGTGGGGGTGAGGGTTATATGGTGGGGGTGAGGGTTATGGGTTAGGGTGAGGGTTAGGGTGGGGGTGAGGGTTATGGTGGGGGTGAGGGTTATGGGTTAGGGTGAGGGTTAGGGTGGGGGTGAGGGTTATGGTGGGGGTGAGGGTTATGGGTTAGGGTGAGGGTTAGGGTGGGGGTTAGGGTTATGGTGGGGGTGAGGGTTATGGGTTAGGGTGAGGGTTATGGTGGGGGTGAGGGTTAGGGTGAGGGTTATGGTGGGGGTGAGGGTTAGGGTGGGGGTGAGGGTTATATGGTGGGGGTGAGGGTTATGGGTTAGGGTGAGGGTTAGGGTGGGGGTGAGGGTTATGGTGGGGGTGAGGGTTAGGGTGGGGGTGAGGGTTATGGGTTAGGGTGAGGGTTAGGGTGGGGGTGAGGGTTATGGTGGGGGTGAGGGTTATGGTGGGGGTGAGGGTTATGGGTTAGGGTGGGGGTGAGGGTTATGGTGGGGGTGAGGGTTATGGGTTAGGGTGGGGGTGAGGGTTAGGGTGGGGGTGAGGGTTAGGGTGAGGGTTATGGGTTAGGGTGAGGGTTATGGGTTAGGGTGAGGGTTAGGGTGGGGGTGAGGGTTATGGTGGGGGTGAGGGTGGGGGTGAGGGTTATGGGTTAGGGTGAGGGTTATGGTGGGGGTGAGGGTGGGGGTGGCCCTTATGGGTGGGGGTGGGGGGGTGGGTTAGGGTGAGGGTTAGGGTTAGGGTGAGGGTTATGGTGGGGGTGAGGGTTATGGTGGGGGTGAGGGTTATGGTGGGGGTGAGGGTTATTGGTTAGGGTGGGGGTGAGGGTTATGGTGGGGGTGAGGGTTATGGTGGGGGTGAGGGTTATGGTGGGGGTGAGGGTTATGGTGGGGGTGAGGGTTATGGGTGAGGGTGGGGGTGAGGGTTATGGGTGGGGGTGAGGGTTAGGGTGAGGGTTAGGGTTAGGGTGGGGGTGAGGGTTATGGGTTAGGGTTATGGTAAGTTCAGCTCTCTAACTGAGGGACCTGGCAGGACTGGAATGGGAACCTGAGGGTTAGGGTTAGGGTTAAGGTTATTGTTAGGGTTAGGGTTATTGTTAGCCTACCCAAAGACTACACAGAGCAAAGTTGTTTTATGTTAGGAAATGCAGATACTCATTACCAATAACCCAATTCAATCTTCTTTGATATTCCTAATGTTAGGAACCCATATGGTCCTAGTTTGGGACGGCTCCCAACATCTCCGATTTATTTCATTTGCTTCAAAAAAAAAACAAACAGCCACATGTGAGGGTCCTTGTGTTTTTCTTTTCTGCTCCAATCTTAACATAAATCTTTAAAAATAAACTGGGAATTCCTGAGAGACGCAGTGAGAGAACATCTGCAGACAGAACAACAAAGGGATAATGAGTTATGGCGAGCGGCAAAACGAGAGAGGAAAGCATGCAGAAACAAACCACGCTGAACAAGAGGAGAGCTGTGTGTTTTCCCTCACGGCCATGGAGGCTGGGCTCTGGTTGCGGAGGAGCTTTGTGTGTGTGTGTGTGTGTGTGTGTGCGTGTGTGTGTGTGTGTGTGTGTGCGTGTGCGCGAGGGTTGTAGTTCGCTGAACACTCCATATCGAACAGAAGGCGCAGTCTGGCTCTGCAGGCCATTCTGAAAGACTTTCAGCGGAGAGCCGTGAAATATTAACAGCTTTCTTGTTTTGTAATTAATCTTATTGGTCTGTTGGGCCGTGGGGTACGGAGAACCTGCACTACTGACATAGAAATGCTGGGCCTTCAGATGAGCGAGCCCTCGGTTCAGATGAGCGAGCCCTCGGTTCGTTGTGTGCGCTACAGAGCTACACACTTCACTGTCCTATACTGTAAACCTGTCAGAGAGATCCATACAGGGACTCTGTTTTTGTGCGTGTCTGTAAGCCAGCACACCTAGTATAGCGTTCGTCCAGTTATCACTCCCTCCCTCCCTCTGTCACTCCGGACAATTTTGGCCTGCATCTCTCTGTTGGCACCACACAAGGCAGTAGTCCCAGAACACAAAAATCAAGAAAGACACCAAAACCAATCCGTCGATCTCCACTGCACAAGTAGAGTAGTGGTGAGAGCATTGGACTCCCACCCGGGAGACAGGGGGTTCAAGACCCGGTGGGGATGACTTTATGGGACTATACCCCAAACCTCCACATGTTCATCCTTTCACTCCAACCTTTACCCCTTGCCTTATAGATCAGATCCTGTCCCAACCCAAACCCTTATTCTAACTCCAACTTGGGACTGGAAGAAGGACACCAAAACCAACCTATTGACCTCCACTGCACAAGTAGAGTAGTGGTGAGAGCATTGGACTCCTACCCGGGAGACTGGGGTTCCTGGTGGGGATGACTTTATGTTATCTTTAGTGTAACTGCTTTAGCCACTGACCGCTACCATGAATGTTATGGAAGCTGCTGCTAGTTGTTGTGAGCTCATGAGCTAACTGGCTATCCCACTCTTATTGTGCTGGATTAGCATTGGAAGCATTGGAACTGATGTGTCCAGGTGACAAGACCTATCTTCATTTATCAGACATTATCAGCAATCAGCGTCATTTCAATTCACAGCTATTTCAGTGGCATGACTAGCTTCCGTCCTCCCAGTTCTAACAGAAACAAGCCAGCCCGCACATAAGCCAGGCTGGGCCTGGCCTGGTTCTAAACCCTCAGCACAGTTCAACCGCTGTGGATGTGAATTGCAGCGCTCACAAGACTGAATCCCATCCTCTTTTTTTATTAAAGACAGAGGTTGAAAGAAGACAAGCTCACTTGCCACCATTAATCAATTATTTCTGGCGTTTTTTAAACTTTTGGCAGTTGGGTTGTCGTGTTCTTGGAGGCGCATGATAGGCAGTCTTAGAGTTATCACTCAATCTGGTACCGGTGGATCAGGTGAGGTCAAAAAATCAAATATTCAGTCTCAAATATTACCCCAAATGCTTTGCAGCCGGAGCAGACGATATTACCTGAAATCTTAGACAGCTATCTGTTGATGTTATTAAGGCAGCAAGTCATTTCCCTCTGTCAAGCACCATCTTTTACACTCAGTCACCAGGGTCAAAACTCATATTACAAGCCTGAAAACTTTCAAAGTCTTTTTTTTTTCTTTTTCTTTTTTTCCTCCTTCCTCCTCTTTGGCAAAAGC
Organism: Borostomias antarcticus; assembly: GCF_949987555.1. Taxonomy (NCBI): domain Eukaryota; kingdom Metazoa; phylum Chordata; class Actinopteri; order Stomiiformes; family Stomiidae; genus Borostomias; species Borostomias antarcticus. The sequence continues at coordinate 269,519 of NW_028176625.1, read as the reverse complement.
GAGATTGTGAAGAAAACGATCATGGAAGCCAGACAAATTTACACCTTGGCCGAATATCATGATTCCTGCAATTTCACACAGGCCCCGTTCTCTGCTCCACAGTGATGCGGGGAAGCTGCCAGGTCTGGCGCGTCCCAGACGGAGGCCACGCTCATGAATAATGACTCACTCGCCAAGCTGGGCCGGGATGCTGCGTTACAACGTTAACTACAGCTCTCATTTGCATAGCTATTCTTACAGAATAGAGGAGGATTCATTCTTTCATTCTCACCAGATCTACATGTACCTTGTCCCAGTCTATTATTTCAGGGAATACTGTGACCGTAGTGCAGGTTTAATAACCTTAACCCTCAATACTGTGACGGGAGTGCAGGTTTAATAACCTGAACCCTCAATACTGTGACCGTAGTGCAGGTTTAATAATCTGAACCCTCAATACTGTGACCGTAGTGCAGGTTTTATAACCTGAACCCTCAATATTGTGAGTAGTGCAGGTTTTATAACCTGAACCCTAAATACTGTGACCGTAGTGCAGGTTTGATAACCTGAACCCTCAATACTGTGAGTAGTGCAGGTTTTATAACCTGAACCCTCAATACTGTGACCGTAGTGCAGGTTTTATAACCTGAACCCTCAATACTGTGACCGTAGTGCAGGTTTTATAACCTGAACCCTCAATACTGTGACCGTAGTGCAGGTTTGATAACCTGAACCCTCAATACTGTGAGTAGTGCAGGTTTTATAACCTGAACCCTCAATACTGTGACCGTAGTGCAGGTTTTATAACCTGAACCCTCAATACTGTGACCGTAGTGCAGGTTTTATAACCTGAACCCTCAATACTGTGAGGGTTTGGTTAGGGACCCAGGCGCAACAGGAAAGGAGGAGGCAAGGGACGGTAAAGCCCGGAGGGGCGATTTAATGAGATAACAAAAAGGGGGATGTGGTAGTCGTACAGCCGATGGTCAGGCAGGAGCGTGGTAGTCGTACAGGCGATGGTCAGGCAGGAGCGGGGTTGTCGTACAGGCGATGGTCAGGCAGGAGCGGGGTTGTCGTACAGGCGATGGTCAGGCAGGAGCGGGGTTGTCGTACAGGCGATGGTCAGGCAGGAGCGGGGTTGTCGTACAGGCGATGGTCAGGCAGGAGCGGGGTTGTCGTACAGGCGATGGTCAGGCAGGAGCGTGGTTGTCGTACAGGCGATGGTCAGGCAGGAGCGGGGTTGTCGTACAGGCGATGTTCAGGCAGGAGCGGGGTTGTCGTACAGGCGATGGTCAGGCAGGAGCGTGGTTGTCGTACAGGCGTGGGTCAGGCAGGAGCGTGGTTGTCGTACAGGCGTGGGTCAGGCAGGAGCAGGGTTGTCGTACAGGCGTGGGTCAGGCAGGAGCGGGGTAATCGGACAAGCGTTGGTCAGGCAGGAACTGGAGAGATGAGGAGGGGAGGCAGGGTGAGTGAGAGTAATCACAAACGGGGAACGGGAAAAAACACTACAAAACACAGGTAAGGAGATGTAGGCTAGGCTATACTTTACCACATGAGTTTATGGTAAGATCTGGCGATGAGTGGAGTGTAGACCAGGTTCTTGTAGAGGTTGAAGGTGATTGCAGAACGAGGGACAGGTGTGGTGATGATGAATAGGAAACCGGTGAGTAGAGCCGCGCCCGCGTCATCGTCGGAGACGAGCGCGCCGTTCTTGTTGTTGCGCACGGGCCGATGTGCTGGGCATGTCGGGATCCGACTCTTCGCCACCGGAGTGGGAGGAGACTGCCGAGTCCGCGGAGCTGGCCGGAGACGGGGAACGCCCGGTAGTGGGGGGAAACTCCGGAGAGTCAGAGCGTAGTATGCCTGGGCCGATGCGACGTGCGGTAGAGCGCGTAGGACGCCCCGAGCGCGCAGTGGGCCCAGAGGGGAGAGAGGGAGGCGGTTGTGGAGGCGAGGGCATGCGAGCCGTAACAAATACTGTGACTGTAGTGCAGGTTTTATAACCTTAACCCTCAATACTGTGAGTAGGGCAGGTTTTATAACCGGCTGTCAGGCTCAGTGTAGCACAGTCCAGTCTACACACAAACCTGTCAGAGTCTCAGTGTAGCACAGTCCAGTCTACACACACACCTGTCAGAGTCTCAGTGTAGCACAGTCCAGTCTACACACACACCTGTCAGAGTCTCAGTGTAGCACAGTCCAGTCTACACACACACCTGTCAGGCTCAGTGTAGCACAGTCCAGTCTACACACACACCTGTCAGGCTCAGTGTAGCACAGTCCAGTCTACACACACACCTGTCAGGCTCAGTGTAGCACAGTCCAGTCTACACACACACCTGTCAGGCTCAGTGTAGCACAGTCCAGTCTACACACACACCTGTCAGGCTCAGTGTAGCACAGTCCAGTCTTCACACAAACCTGTCAGAGTCTCAGTGCAGCACAGTCCAGTCTACACACAAACCTGTCAGAGTCTCAGTGTAGCACAGTCCTTTCCAGCCAGAGGCCTTTTCAGCTTGACCAGCGTCATCAACCACATGAGCTGCTTAGAGCTCACATAGTAGTACTCATTATAATTTGTTTTTCACATTACCAGTACATTAAGATTTGAAGACTGACACTAGTATGCTGTGTATTTCAGTAAAACTATAGTCTATTCTACTGAAAGAAATCCCATGTTTCCACTCCATCATTGCCACAAAGGAATATGCATCATGGGTGGGGGACAACATGTTTACTGTGCACTAGTTTGCTGGTAAAAACACTATAGAAAACATTGGAATAAAAACAAATAAACATTAATACAAAAAAAGTAATACAAATATCTTAAGAATAAAAATCAACTGTAACTATCCATGGTGTAGGTTGGCAGTCTGAAGAGAATCTGAGGCCCTCGAAATGAAAAGAGAGCATGTGCATGTCAACACTGAGACTGAGACACACTTCCTTCTCTCATTCCTACAGCTAGACGCTTTCCCATACAATAACACGCTAATGCACACGCACACCCACGCAGGCACACACACACACACACACACACACACACACACACACACACACACACACACACACACACACACACACCCTCCTCTTCCCCTCCCTCCCTCCAGAGCTCTCCACGTAGCTCCAGCTCCTTCCCTCCTATGGAAAGAGGCAGCAGAACACGGCGGAGAGGGGGGGCCATCCTGCTGGGGGCCGTCCTGCTGGGGGCCGTCCTCCTGGGGGCCGTCCTGCTGGGGGCCGTCCTGCGTCCTCCTGGGGGCCATCCTGCTGGGGGCCGTCCTGCTGGGGGCCGTCCTCCTGGGGGCCGTCCTGCTGGGGGCCGTCCTGCTGGCGGCCGTCCTGCGTCCTGCTGGGGGCCGTCCTGCTGGGGGCCGTCCTCCTGGGGGCCGTCCTGCTTCCTGCTGGGGGCCGTCCTGCTGGCGGCCGTCCTGCGTCCTGCTGGGGGCCGTCCTCCTGGGGGCCGTCCTGCTGGGGACCGTCCTGCTGGGGGCCGTCCTGCGTCCTGCTGGGGGCCGTCCTGCTGGGGGCCGTCCTGCTGGGGGCCGTCCTGCTGGGGGCCGTCCTCCTGGGGGCCGTCCTGCTGGGGGCCGTCCTGCTGGGGGCCGTCCTGCGTCCTGCTGGGGGCCGTCCTCCTGGGGGCCGTCCTGCGTCCTGCTGGGGGCCGTCCTCCTGGGGGCCGTCCTGCTGGGGGCCGTCCTGCTGGGGGCCGTCCTGCTGGGGGCCGTCCTGCGTCCTCCTGGGGGCCGTCCTGCTGGGGGCCCTCCTGCTGGGGGCCGTCCTGCTGGGGGCCGTCCTGCGTCCTGCTGGGGGCCGTCCTGCGTCCTGCTGGGGGCCGTCCTCCTGGGGGCCGTCCTGCGTCCTGCTGGGGGCCGTCCTCCTGGGGGCCGTCCTGCTGGGGGCCGTCCTGCTGGGGGCCGTCCTGCTGGGGGCCGTCCTGCTGGGGGCCATCCTGCGTCCTGCTGGGGGCCGTCCTGCGTCCTGCTGGGGGCCGTCCTCCTACTCACTGTTTCCTCCTGATCCTCTCTGGAAACCACCTCCTACTTGCTGGCCTACATTTCCCCTGATCCTCTCTGGAAACCACCTCCTACTTGCTGGCCTCCATTTCCCCTGATCCTCTCTGGAAACCACCTCCTACTTGCTGGCCTACATTTCCCCTGATCCTCTCTGGAAACCACCTCCTACTTGCTGGCCTACATTTCCCCTGATCCTCTCTGGAAACCACCTCCTACTTGCTGGCCTACATTTCCCCTGATCCTCTCTGGAAACCACCTCCTACTTGCTGGCCTACATTTCCCCTGATCCTCTCTGGAAGCGGCGGCATCCTCAGCTGTACCGCCGCCGCCCGGGGCGTCTGCCGCCTCGCCGCAGAGCGAGAGCAGCAAATCCCAGTCTGTGTTCATTTGAGTGTAATGGGCCATTGTTTATTTTGACCATCTGCCCTCCTATTCCTGGAAGACAGCCATTTTGTTTTGGCTCAGGTAAGATGAGCAGAGAGTGGCTAAAATAAGTGGCTGCATATATGCATGCTAGGGCCGGTAAAAATATTTAATGGTTCCCTATCATACTCCTTTTCAACAGGATACAGTAATATAGGTCTCTGCCGTCCCCAAAACATGTCCTTGGATATTTTTTCTGAGATGAAGCATTCTAGCGTGCTTCTATACTCCTCTGTTTCTGGACAGGCTTTCTGTGTCTGTAGCTTCTATACTCCTCTGTTTCTGGACAGGCTTTCTGTGTCTGTAGCTTCTATACTCCTCTGTTTCTGGACAGGCTTTCTGTGTCTGTAGCTTCTATACTCCTCTGTTTCTGGACAGGCTTTCTGTGTCTGTAGCTTCTATACTCCTCTGTTTCTGGACAGGCTTTCTGTGTCTGTAGCTTCTATACTCCTCTGTTTCTGGACAGGCTTTCTGTGTCTGTAGCTTCTATACTCCTCTGTTTCTGGACAGGCTTTCTGTGTCTGTAGCTTCTATACTCCTCTGTTTCTGGACAGGCTTTCTGTGTCTGTAGCTTTAATGCTAATGAGCTGCTGCTCTCCGCCCACATTCCGTCTGCGCCTCCAGAAGTTAAACAATGCAAATGCAGCAGGACGTTTCTCAATGGTTAGTTAACCTCTCCTCAGTTCTGACCTATTCTAATCATATCTTCTGAACTTGGCTATCTCTCAGCTTGTGTGTTAGTAATCCCACCAGAGACTTAAATGTACACAAACACCAAAAGTTTGTTTTTCAAAATAGGAGACCTGCTGTTGAATATGTTGTGAGTCATTAGAATAAGTTTAAGTTCCGTTTTCTGTTATTTAGACCACTGGTTGGGGAGTTCTAACAACAAACATGGATGTAAACTCTAACCTTACAGTAAATGTAATAACCACCAATTATTATTTAATTTGACATTATTTTATCACAATGAAACTCTATGATATTCTACGACATGCTTGAAGCTAATTGTCCCATAGTTATGGCATATCTTGTCCCATTCAAGAAACTGTATGTCCCATCACAGTCACATCTAGGTTGGACACTCAGTGGTCAGGGGACAACTTTAAACCCTGCTTACAGTTAAGGCAATATCACAAGCCAGGTCTGAAGAAGGGTTGTAGCCCGAAACGTCACCTCGGTGTCAATAAAAAAATCCTTGGAGCATATTTCTGGTGTGTAGACTCTACTTTTCCTGATGAGTTTGTTTCTCTGTCTAGCAGCCGGTTTTGAACATGTTGGATGTGCGTGAGCCAGCCCAGTGGGGGTCCCGACCCGCAACCATCAGCACCATGCTCAACAAACTGATCTGCACATGACCACGTGAGGGGATCGAACCCACGACCACAGCGTTCCGATCCCTAGGCCCCTATAGTCAACTGATCCACAAAGTGGGCAGCTGGGGAAGTGATGTACACTGGAAGTGCAGGCCGGTCGAGCCAGGAGGAGTGGTCAGGGGCGCGGTGTGGGCCGAGCCAGGAGGAGTGGTCAGGGGCGCGGTGCGGGCCGAGCCAGGAGGAGTGGTCAGGGGCGCGGTGTGGGCCGAGCCAGGAGGAGTGGTCAGGGGCGCGGTGCGGGCCGAGCCAGGAGGAGTGGTCAGGGGCGCGGTGCGGGCCGAGCCAGGAGGAGTGGTCAGCGGCGCGGGCCGAGCCAGGAGGAGTGGTCAGCGGCGCGGTGTGGGCGGAGCCAGGAGGAGTGGTCAGCGGCGCGGTGCGGGCCGAGCCAGGAGGAGTGGTCAGGGGCGCGGTGTGGGCCGAGCCAGGAGGAGTGGTCAGGGGCGCGGGCCGAGCCAGGAGGAGTGGTCAGGGGCGCGGGCGGAGCCAGGAGGAGTGGTCAGGGGTGTGGGCCGAGCCAGGAGGAGTGGTCAGTGGCGCGGTGCCGGCCGAGCCAGGAGGAGTGGTCAGGGGAGCGGTGCGGCTCGAGCCAGGAGGAGTGGTCAGGGGAGCGGGCGGAGCCAGGAGGAGTGGTCAGCGGCGCAGTGCGGGCCGAGCCAGGAGGAGTGGTCAGGGGAGCCGGCCGAGCCAGGAGGAGTGGTCAGGGGCGCGGTGCGGGCCGAGCCACACACCTCACCACCCAGCCTCACCACCCAGCCTCACCACCCAGCCTCACCACCCAGCCTCACCACCCAGCCTCACCACCCAGCCTCACCACTCAGCCTCACCACCCAGCCTCACCACCCAGCCTCACCACTCAGCCTCACCACCCAGCCTCACCACCCAGCCTCACCACCCAGCCTCACCACCCAGCCTCACCACACAGCCTCACCACCCAGCCTCACCACTCAGCCTCACCACCCAGCCTCACCACCCAGCCTCACCACTCAGCCTCACCACCCAGCCTCACCACTCAGCCTCACCACCCAGCCTCACCACCCAGCCTCACCATCCAGCCTCACCACACAGCCTCACCACCCAGCCTCACACATAGCATGGCATGTTGCGCAACGCTTGGCCCCTAATTGCCAGTGACATCGCAGAGAATGTTCACTGTGAAATGAATCATGACACGAGCATCAACTCTCCATAGTTTGCACCTTGAGACCGGCCATTCGCTACAGTCGCCCTGATTAATAAGAGACGAGCAACATGAATACCCACTAGATTCAGAGACTGAGGTCTGAATGATCGTCAAGCACCTGGAAGAATGACATGGAGCCCCGGTGGGTTAGGAGAGTGATCCACATCACAGAGAGACCAGCGCACATCACACATTATCACAGAGAGACCAGCGCACATCACTCATTATCACAGAGAGACCAGAGCACATCACTCATTATCACAGAGAGAGACCAGCGCACATCACTCATTATCACAGAGAGAGACCAGCGCACATCACTCATTATCACAGAGAGAGACCAGAGCACATCACTCATTATCACAGAGAGAGACCAGCGCACATCACTCATTATCACAGAGAGACCAGCGCACATCACTCATTATCACACAGAGAGACCAGAGCACATCACTCATTATCACAGAGAGACCAGAGCACATCACTCATTATCACAGAGAGACCAGCGCACATCACTCATTATCACAGAGAGACCAGAGCACATCACTCATTATCACAGAGAGACCAGCGCACATCACTCATTATCACAGAGAGACCAGAGAGCATCACTCATTATCACAGAGAGAGACCAGCGCACATCACTCATTATCACACAGAGAGACCAGAGCACATCACTCATTATCACAGAGAGACCAGAGCACATCACTCATTATCACAGAGAGAGACCAGAGCACATCACTCATTATCACAGAGAGACCAGAGCACTTCACTCATTATCACACAGAGAGACCAGAGCACATCACTCATTATCACACAGAGAGACCAGAGCACATCACTCATTATCACAGAGAGAGACCAGAGCACATCATTCATTATCACACAGAGAGACCAGAGCACATCACTCATTATCACACAGAGAGACCAGAGCACATCACTCATTATCACACAGAGAGACCAGAGCACATCACTCATTATCACAGAGAGACCAGCACACATCACTCATTATCACAGAGAGACCAGAGCACATCATTCATTATCACAGAGAGACCAGAGCACATCACTCATTATCACACAGAGAGACCAGAGCACTTCATTCATTATCACACAGAGAGACCAGAGCACATCACTCATTATCACAGAGAGACCAGAGCACATCACTCATTATCACACAGAGAGACCAGAGCACATCACTCATTATCACAGAGAGACCAGAGCACATCACTCATTATCACAGAGAGACCAGAGCACATCACTCATTATCACACAGAGAGACCAGAGCACATCACTCATTATCACAGAGAGACCAGAGCACATCATTCATTATCAAACAGAGAGACCAGAGCACATCACTCATTATCACAGAGAGACCAGCGCACATCACTCATTATCACACAGAGAGACCAGAGCACATCACTCATTATCACACAGAGAGACCAGAGCACATCAATCATTATCACAGAGAGAGACCAGAGCACATCACTCATTATCACAGAGAGACCAGAGCACATCATTCATTATCAAACAGAGAGACCAGAGCACATCACTCATTATCACAGAGAGACCAGAGCACATCACTCATTATCACACAGAGAGACCAGCGCACATCACTCATTATCACAGAGAGACCAGAGCACATCACTCATTATCACAGAGAGACCAGCGCACATCACTCATTATCACACAGAGAGACCAGAGCACATCACTCATTATCACAGAGAGACCAGCGCACATCACTCATTATCACAGAGAGAGACCAGAGCACATCACTCATTATCACAGAGAGACCAGCGCACATCACTCATTATCACACAGAGAGACCAGAGCACATCACTCATTATCACACAGAGAGACCAGAGCACATCACTCATTATCACAGAGAGAGACCAGAGCACATCATTCATTATCACACAGAGAGACCAGAGCACATCACTCATTATCACAGAGAGAGACCAGAGCACATCACTCATTATCACAGAGAGACCAGAGCACATCACTCATTATCACAGAGAGACCAGCGCACATCACTCATTATCACACAGAGAGACCAGAGCACATCACTCATTATCACAGAGAGACCAGCGCACATCACTCATTATCACAGAGAGACCAGAGCACATCACTCATTATCACAGAGAGACCAGAGCACATCACTCATTATCACAGAGAGACCAGCGCACATCACTCATTATCACACAGAGAGACCAGAGCACATCACTCATTATCACACAGAGAGACCAGCGCACATCACTCATTATCACACAGAGAGACCAGAGCACATCACTCATTATCACAGAGAGACCAGCACACATCACTCATTATCACAGAGAGACCAGAGCACATCACTCATTATCACAGAGAGACCAGAGCACACCATTCATTATCACAGAGAGACCAGCGCACATCACTCATTATCACAGAGAGACCAGCGCACATCACTCATTATCACAGAGAGACCAGAGCACATCACTCATTATCACAGAGAGACCAGAGCACATCACTCATTATCACACAGAGAGACCAGCGCACATCACTCATTATCACACAGAGAGACCAGAGCACATCATTCATTATCACACAGAGAGACCAGCGCACATCACTCATTATCACAGAGAGAGACCAGAGCACATCACTCATTATCACAGAGAGAGACCAGAGCACATCACTCATTATCACAGAGAGACCAGAGCACATCACTCATTATCACAGAGAGATCAGAGCACATCACTCATTATCACAGAGAGAGACCAGAGCACATCACTCATTATCACACAGAGAGAGACCAGAGCACATCACTCATTATCACACAGAGAGACCAGCGCACATCACTCATTATCACAGAGAGACCAGCGCACATCACTCATTATCACAGAGAGACCAGAGCACATCATTTATTATCACAGAGACCAGAGCACATCATTCATTATCACAGAGAGACCAGAGCACATCACTCATTATCACAGAGAGAGACCAGAGCACATCACTCATTATCACACAGAGAGACCAGAGCACATCACTCATTATCACACAGAGAGACAAGAGCACATCACTCATTATCACAGAGAGACCAGAGCACATCACTCATTATCACACAGAGAGACCAGAGCACATCATTCATTATCACACAGAGAGACCAGAGCACATCACTCATTATCACAGAGAGAGACCAGAGCACATCACTCATTATCACAGAGAGAGACCAGAGCACATCATTCATTATCACACAGAGAGACCAGAGCACATCATTCATTATCACACAGAGAGACCAGAGCACATCACTCATTATCACAGAGAGACCAGAGCACATCACTCATTATCACAGAGAGACCAGAGCACATCACTCATTATCACACAGAGAGACCAGAGCACATCACTCATTATCACACAGAGAGACCAGAGCACATCACTCATTATCACAGAGAGACCAGAGCACATCACTCATTATCACAGAGAGACCAGAGCACATCACTCATTATCACAGAGAGACCAGAGCACATCATTCATTATCACAGAGAGACCAGAGCACATCATTCATTATCACAGAGAGACCAGAGCACATCATTCATTATCACAGAGAGACCAGAGCACATCACTCATTATCACAGAGAGACCAGAGCACATCATTCATTATCACAGAGAGACCAGAGCACATCACTCATTATCACAGAGAGACCAGCGCACATCACTCATTATCACACAGAGAGACCAGCACACATCACTCATTATCACACAGAGAGACCAGAGCACATCATTCATTATCACAGAGAGACCAGAGCACATCATTCATTATCACACAGAGAGACCAGAGCACATCACTCATTATCACACAGAGAGACCAGAGCACATCACTCATTATCACACAGAGAGACCAGAGCACATCACTCATTATCACACAGAGAGACCAGAGCACATCACTCATTATCACACAGAGAGACCAGAGCACATCATTCATTATCACAGAGAGACCAGAGCACATCATTCATTTCTGGAGAAATGACAAACTGTGACTCCCATGGCAGAGGGATGAAACTCGAAAGACGCTTTGAAATTCATACCAACCTTGTGTAAAATAATCAACATGACCATCTCCTGCATCCTCCTGCCCTGGCAGGGCTCTGCTGCATCCTCCTGCCCTGGCTGGGCTCTGCTGCATCCTCCTGCCCTGGCTGGGCTCTGCTGCATCCTCCTGCCCTGGCTGGGCTCTGCTGCATCCTCCTGCCCTGGCTGGGCTCTGCTGCATCCTCCTGCCCTGGCTGGGCTCTGCTGCATCCTCCTGCCCTGGCTGGGCTCTGCTGCATCCTCCTGCCCTGGCTGGGCTCTGCTGCATCCTCCTGCCCTGGCAGGGCTCTGCTGCATCCTCCTGCCCTGGCTGGGCTCTGCTGCATCCTCCTGCCCTGGCTGGGCTCTGCTGCATCCTCCTGCCCTGGCTGGGCTCTGCTGCATCCTCCTGCCCTGGCAGGGCTCTGCTGCAGACAGAGAGCTTCAAGACCAGCAAGCTGCCGTTATGGGAGCCGTCTCCATGGCGCGGACGCAAGTCGCGAGGACGTCCTACCAAAACATTTGAGGACATAATTAAGATGGATGCAGAAGAGGAGACCACTGATGAGATGACCAGGTGTGTGGAGGACCAGGATAACTGATGAGATGACCAGGTGTGTGGAGGACCAGGATAACTGATGAGATGACCAGGTGTGTGGAGGACCAGGATAACTGATGAGATGACCAGGTGTGTGGAGGACCAGGATAACTGATGAGATGACCAGGTGTGTGGAGGACCAGGATAACTGGTGAGATGACCAGGTGTGTGAAGGACCAGGATAACTGATGAGATGACCAGGTGTGTGGAGGACCAGGATAACTGGTGAGATGACCAGGTGTGTGGAGGACCAGGATAACTGGTGAGATGGCCAGGTGTGTGGAGGACCAGGATAACTGATGAGATGACCAGGTGTGTGGAGGACCAGGATAACTGATGAGATGACCAGGTGTGTGGAGGACCAGGATAACTGGTGAGATGACCAGGTGTGTGGAGGACCAGGATAACTGATGAGATGACCAGGTGTGTGGAGGACCAGGATAACTGATGAGATGACCAGGTGTGTGAAGGACCAGGATAACTGATGAGATGACCAGGTGTGTGGAGGACCAGGATAACTGATGAGATGACCAGGTGTGTGGAGGACCAGGATAACTGATGAGATGACCAGGTGTGTGGAGGACCAGGATAACTGATGAGATGACCAGGTGTGTTAAGGACCAGGATAACTGGTGAGATGACCAGGTGTGTGGAGGACCAGGATAACGGGAGAGGAAGATGGGAGGCCCGTCTGTGGACGACGTCATTGCTGATCTGATCTGATCAGACATGCAGACAGACAGACAGCATTCTTTTGAGAAGTTTGACTGCCTGTGAATAAATATAAGGGTGTGTGAATGTTTTTACGAATGCCATCGGTCACTATGTTGTTACTGTGTTGATTTTGCTAGCGTCATCATCATCATCATCATCATCATCATCATCATCATCTTCATCCGCTTATCCGGGGTCGGGTCGCGGAGGCAGCAGCTCCAGCAGGGGGCCCCAGACATCCCTTTCCCTAGCAGCATCTACCAGCTCTGCCTGGGGAATCTTTAGCCGCTCACAGGCCAGTGCGGAGATGTAGTCCCGCCACCTGGTCCTGGGTGATTTTGCTAGCGTCACTATCAATAAATCAATGTAGTTGTAGGCATACTATTTAAAATCCGCTCCGCTCACAGCAGATAATGGGCAAACAGGATTAGGATAATCCAAACGGAGATATCTGTTTTTGCAAAACAACCCCTCAAATATGTTGTACCGTTTAATCAGGAATTTAATTGGATCTGATCAATCTACTGTAGAAATGAGTTTGTTGATCAAAAGGACGAGGCTGATCAATGTGCATATATTTCCAGGTGGACATACTTTTAGCATGGATTCTGCGCAGTGTTTTATAAATGAGGCCCCGGGTTCTTCTAGGGTTGCTGGTGATTGCAGATGGGAGCAGGTTCTTGTAGGGTTGGTGGTGATTGAAGATGGGAGCAGGTTCTTGTAGGGTTGGTGGTGATTGCAGATGGGAGCAGGTTCTTGTAGGGTTGGTGGTGATTGAAGATGGGAGCAGGTTCTTGTAGGGTTGGTGGTGATTGAAGATGGGAGCAGGTTCTTGTAGGGTTGGTGGTGATTGCAGATGGGAGCAGGTTCTTGTAGGGTTGGTGGTGATTGAAGATGGGAGCAGGTTCTTGTAGGGTTGCTGGTGATTGCAGATGGGAGCAGGTTCTTGTAGGGTTGGTGGTGATTGCAGATGAGAGCAGGTTCTTGTAGGGTTGGTGGTGATTGAAGATGGGAGCAGGTTCTTGTAGGGTTGCTGGTGATTGCAGATGGGAGCAGGTTCTTGTAGGGTTGGTGGTGATTGCAGATGGGAGCAGGTTCTTGTAGGGTTGGTGGTGATTGAAGATGGGAGCAGGTTCTTGTAGGGTTGCTGGTGATTGCAGATGGGAGCAGGTTCTTGTAGGGTTGGTGGTGATTGCAGATGAGAGCAGGTTCTTGTAGGGCTGCTGGTGATTGAAGATGGGAGCAGGTTCTTGTAGGGTTGCTGGTGATTGAAGATGGGAGCAGGTTCTTGTAGGGTTGGTGGTGATTGCAGATGAGAGCAGGTTCTTGTAGGGCTGCTGGTGATTGAAGATGGGAGCAGGTTCTTGTAGGGTTGCTGGTGATTGAAGATGGGAGCAGGTTCTTGTAGTGTTGCTGGTGATTGAAGATGGGAGCAGGTTCTTGTAGGGTTGGTGGTGATTGCAGATGGGAGCAGTGTACAGGATTTTTATCCTTATTTTAGTTAGATTGTCAATGAACACGCTGAGTGGTCGATCAAGCTGGTTTTAAACAAAGTCAATAGTTTATTCTATGTTACGATTCTGCAGAAGCGGACCCTCGCACCGGAAGTGATTCCAGGCAAGAGTGAGAGTGAGGAGGAGGGGTCGGGGGTTTATACAGGAGAAGAGGAAGTGACAGTTTCAGGGGGAAGGCAGGGAAGTGATGTCACACAGGGAGGGATTTGTAGTTCTAACAGACTGATCAATGAGAACGAACTACAAGGTTTAGAATTACAGTCCAGGGGGATAAACGGAACACAATGTTGAGACTTGAAATTCATTCACAATTCCCCTCTTTGTGGATTAAATATCCACAACTATAATAGAAATGAAAGAATCAACAATGTGAAATCAAATTATAAAATAGGCCTATCATAAAAATAATCCAACATCTTTGGAAAAAAAAACCCTATTCTACACACATGGAAAGGAAGTAATCTATTTCTCCACCAGGTGGAGCATAATAAAGATTTAACAAACTCAAGTTATTTAACACACCAAGATCATTTTCTTCTCATATGCAATCACTTACCAAAACTCCTCACCTTAATTTGGCATAAGCAAGGTAAAAAGATACCATGATCATTAATCTAAGACATCATATATTCATGACTGAGTGGGAAAACCCTATTTGTTTTAGAAGAAAACCCTTAAATTCAAATTAGAACCAACAGATTATGTATCAAAATATTCCAAATAGTCAATGTCAATGGCACAGACATCATCAAGATCTTGAATTGAATTAATAGTAAATTTAACTTTTTCTATCATTATTTAGGCAGCATAGGCATATCTGGAACAGCATTTAAACATACACTTAAGAATATTTAAAAGATAATAACGATGAAGAACATGCATACAACTGAAAACACACATATTTGAGAATATCCAGGACTTGCAAAAGCATTCCATTAAGGAACATTATCTAAGATCTGAATACCTTTATCGTTTGCTTCATGGAACTCAATGTAGCATTGGGATCTGAACTAACCGAACAGCAGATATAGCCAGTATTATCTCTAAGGGAAGTCTATTTTGTAGCACCATCTTTTCCATGTAATTTACTTCTGTAGCTAAGGCTGAAATTACTTGGTATTGTGCGATCATGTGTCATGCGTTCATGAGAGAAATAATATACTGAAACTAAATTGAAAATTCGAGACAGCTCTATGGTCTCTAGTTTGATTGCTGATGAATTCCCTGCATTTGAGTGTGATCAATCTTCTTAATCCTGGACATTACATGAGCAAGATAACATTCATATGACACTGTTGCAATTTAAAATTGAATACGCTATTTCCCTATAGCTCAAAAATACGCCATTTGGAATGGCTCTCTGAACCTTAATTCCACATCTCATAAATCTGCTTAAACACTAATTTGTCCTAATCTATGTGTTGTATTTGAAAATATTAATACATGCTGTGATGTATTGAAGAGGTCACTTCAAATTGTTTAACTCGCTTTTCAAGTTCAGCCCTGTGGATGCAATTCTGTTAGGCTTCATTTTGATACTTGGTTGATGTAGTTAGGTGCATAGCAGTTAAACACAGTTAAACACAGTCCCCTGAGAATAGTCTGGAACAGCTTCTACAAAGATCAACTTTATAATTATGAATTTTCAATACTTCTATACCCACTCTAAACTAAACTCCAGTCACAGTTTCAACAGTATAACCTGGAAATCTCTGTTGCTTTCAAATCTTATATATGCAGAATGTAGTATTTTCCATTCATCTTCGTCTCAACAGTCAAGTGGAGTGCAACATTCAAATAGGACAAACGCTTGTCCACGTTGCCATAATGATCCTGAGAAGGAGGTGACAGGCAAGGTCACTTCTTTCAATAGCTCCTCCTCAGAGGAAGCCACAGTGTGGTGGCCCATGATTTTTGCTGAAGTGGTGGTCAGAGTTGTCCTCCTGACAGCAATGAGGAAAGGTAGTGCGTTATTCTTTGTCTGATTTCTCATCTGAGGAGACCAGAGAGTGAGCTTTCGCCCTGGTGGTGACACAGGATATTGCATCTTGGTTGTTGGAATTCTCAGGCCGGGTGGCCTCGTCCTGGTTTGAAACCAGCCTGCAGTGGCTGGCGTGTACCCGCAAAGTCCTCTCTGCTACGTCTGAGTTAGCAGCAGGAACTGGTACGGGCCCAGCCAACGGGCACTCTGGTTTCAGGTCTCTGCTCACAACCCATTGGCCTGGTTGGAAATGATGCAGGTCGGCTCTCTCAGGTCGGCAGACCTGTGAATCCACAGATGAGAGACACACCATAGACAAAACAGGACCGGACCGCAGCTTTTAGCAGCGGAGTTAGCAGCCATACTGGACACAGGATCAGAGGTTTCAAACTTCTTCATTACCTTCTTCACTACTACTAGTCGTTTTCATTAGCAACAACCAGTTAACTTGATAACATCCTTTACTCCCCCTCTTTTTTTTTTTTTTTTTGAAACATGATCTGGTCAGTGTGCTAATTTGAAAACATAATGAAAGCATGGAAGATGCAGTATAGGTTATGCTAACTATGAAATGAGCATTCATTCACATTCACAATCAGAGTGAGAGGAGAATATCTGAGGTTTGAGCGTGGCTTAATTGATCTCGTTCAATATGTTGAGTCATGTCTCTCTGCCTTCTGGAGGAGGAAGCAGAGTTAAGAACAGTGCATCTTTGAAATGTACGGTCAACAGTTCAGTCTTATTAAATCAGCAGCCACGCTGTGTGTAGGTGCGATGTAAATTATGAATAGTCACAACATGCAGGACATGGACAAAATCGCTTGCGCAATGCTACTAGGTCTAAAACAGCGTCAGTGGTAGCAGCCACTGGTTTCAAGTAGGACCCAAGTCCTTTTAACAGAGTCAAGTCTTTTTAGTCAGAAATACTTAAACAGAGTGCATTAGTCATCTTTAAAACCAGTCGGGCTCGTCAGTCCATGTAATCTTGTCAAGTGGAGCTAGCTTTTGTCTAATGAGGGTTATGTCTGCTAAATCAGGGATAGACTCTGCAGTAGTCTATTACCAAGCAGCCTTTGTTTATTTATCATTAGTAAGTGACCAAGGTAATTAACCTGCTCACGCACCAATTAGATTTAGGTCTTAGAAATTCTATGGCCATTTCCTAAAATAAAACAACATATTCGTATCATCAAACCATGAGTCCTTGTTTCTAACAAGAAATTGTTATTCAAAATAATCATTTAAAAAGGGGAGCGCCAACACATTATGTAAAACGGCGCCCTCTAATGGTGAAAACAAAAATTCCCTTAAATCAGGGTGAACAAATGGAAAAAAAATGCATTACTCATACCAAAACAATAAATGAATAGCTTCATATGGGGTTCTCAAATCATGAACAAATATAATTTATCTAAACCGCTCTCAAAAGAACACTATGGGTGTTATAAGTTGAGCTCAAGTTCAATAACCACATTTCTGCATTTTGAGGACAGAGGGTTATGAGCACTCTTAGGACGTGATGGTTCCTTGGGTCTGACAACCACTTGGTTACTATTCTTAAATTTAGCCCAGATCATATCTATCTCTTACCCACAGTCAGTTGGGCAACGTGGGGGTGAGGCGGTTGACCAGCGTCCCCACGAACCAAGTTGTCAGCCCATATAAATGGGAATTTGGTTACTCCGGTTGTATCCAAGTCTTGGAGTAGCCTCCATCACTCGTCCCGTGCCTGTCTCTCCTCTGTAAACAAACTTCAGAAATAATACGTGACACATTTATTTTACCATTCAGCTGTCTCTGTGGGCCATCAGACTCACAGACAGAGCTGCATGGGCAGTTTACATACAATAAAAGACAGACAAAATAAAAGACATTTCAATTTCTCACCACTCTTGTGGGTAACACCAATTCTTAGAAATTATGCGCCGGAGGCACATAAACATAACAAAATAAATCATAGACCGCAGTTTTGATAAATTGGAGTGATGTCTTTTCTTTTTTTTTCAAGAATATGTATCTGAGCATATTAAGTTAACATGACAATACAGTGAATTGAGGTTGAAGTTAGCATCATCTAACACAACTTTAAGTGGCAGTCATTTCAAATTATTAAAATACTTGCGGTTCCAACCGGTTTGGCATTTATCCGGTAGTCCAGGAACGTCAATTCTCTGTAAAACTCAAAACCAATGAATGTGCATCTGAAATCAGTAAAACATGAAATCTTAAACAAAACAAAATTCTCAAAATTGGGTCGTCAGACAATATGTATCAGACTAAGATATTGGCAAATATGACTTTTTTCACTTTGGAGTATTAACAGAAGACTTTTGAAATTTAGCATATAGTCTACATGTCCTCTGTAAATGTCCTTTGCGGTTGCAAAAATAACAGCGCTGATCAGATTTGTTAACCCTGCTGTTTTGTTGTGAATATCTCTGATTATCTCTATAGCCTCCATCTTGTTTTTTCTCTCCCATCGGTAGTTGCTTAGTGCGAGCGGTACAAGGTAGGGCTGCTGGTGATTGAAGATGGGAGCAGGTTATTGTAGGGTTGCTGGTGATTGCAGATGGGAGCAGGTTCTTGTAGGGTTGCTGGTGATTGCAGATGGGAGCAGGTTCTTGTAGGGTTGGTGGTGATTGCAGATGGGAGCAGGTTCTTGTAGGGTTGCTGGTGATTGCAGATGGGAGCAGGTTCTTGTAGGGTTGGTGGTGATTGCAGATGGGAGCAGGTTCTTGTAGGGTTGGTGGTGATTGCAGATGGGAGCAGGTTCTTGTAGGGTTCCTGGTGATTGCAGATGGGAGCAGGTTCTTGTAGGGTTGGTGGTGATTGAAGATGGGAGCAGGTTCTTGTAGGGTTGGTGGTGATTGCAGATGGAAGCAGGTTCTTCTAGAGTTGCTGGTGATTGAAGATGGGAGCAGGTTCTTGTAGGGTTGGTGGTGATTGCAGATGGGAGCAGGTTCTTGTAGCGTTGGTGGTGATTGCAGATGGGAGCAGGTTCTTGTAGGGTTGCTGGTGATTGCAGATGGGAGCAGGTTCTTGTAGGGTTGGTGGTGATTGCAGATGGGAGCAGGTTCTTGTAGGGTTGGTGGTGATTGCAGATGGGAGCAGGTTCTTGTAGGGTTGCTGGTGATTGCAGATGGGAGCAGGTTCTTGTAGGGTTGGTGGTGATTGCAGATGGGAGCAGGTTCTTGTAGGGTTGCTTGTGATTGCAGATGGAAGCATGTTCTTCTAGAGTTG
>NW_028176625.1:213612-246112 GCF_949987555.1 Borostomias antarcticus | reverse complement strand
ATGCTGGGGCCGCCTGTTTGAGCGCTAACACCGCTAGCCAGTTACAGGTAGGCTACAGACACCATGTAGTTAAAGGTAGGCTACAGACACCATGTAGTTAAAGGTAGGCTACAGACACCATGTAGTTAAAGGTAGGCTACAGACACCATGTAGTTTAAGGTAGGCTACAGACACCATGTAGTTAAAGGTAGGCTACAGACACCATGTTTGAAGGGAAACTGCTAAGGAGGGCAAGAAAACATATCAAGTGACTGTCCTCAAAAATGGGACACCTAACATCTCTTTTCCAGCTAAATGTAGCTAAGTTTATCCAGTTAGCTGACGGGAAGGCTAAACTTGACGCTAAGTGGGACCTTGAGGGGTAATCTAGAGAGTGGATGGAGGGGTGGATGGTTCGAAGAGGGTGGGGGGTAGCTGTTCTCCGATTAAAACTAACACTGTAATTACCACGTACCGTGGCGACAGCGCCTTGTGCCGCGCCGAGGCGTGTGCTGTTTCTGAGTTTAACACGCTCCGGTTCACCTGTCCCCGCGAGGCGCAGCGCGGCTACCTCACGCCTCCTCTCCTCGCGCCTCCTCTCCTCGCGCCTCCTCTCCTCGCGCCTCCTCTCCTCACGCCTCCTCTCCTCGCTCCTCCTCTCCTCGCCGCGGGAGCGCACTAGTCCGCACGCCGCTGAGGGCTGATGCTCATAATCACAGTGATCACCCCCCCCCCCCAGGGCTGATCTCTATTGGCCTAGGCTACTAGTCCCCCCCCCCCTCCAGGGCTGATCTCTATTGGCCTAGGCTACTAGCCCCCCCCCCCCCCCCCCCCCCCCAGGGCTGATCTCTATTGGCCTAGGCTACTAGTCCCCCCCCCCCCCCCCCCCCCAGGGCTGATCTCTATTGGCCTAGGCTACTAGTCCCCCCCCCCCCCCCCCCCCCAGGGCTGATCTCTATTGGCCTAGGCTACTAGTCCCCCCCCCCCCCCCAGGGCTGATCTCTATTGGCCTAGGCTACTAGTCCCCCCCCCCCCCCCCCAGGGCTGATCTCTATTGGCCTAGGCTACTAGTCCCCCCCCCCCCCCCCCAGGGCTGATCTCTATTGGCCTAGGCTACTAGCCCCCCCCCCCCCCCCCCCAGGGCTGATCTCTATTGGCCTAGGCTACTAGTCCCCCCCAGGGCTGATCTCTATTGGCCTAGGCTACTAGTTGACGGGCCCAGTAGGCTACAGCAAGATAGACCAGACTATGACGCTTGAGTGGACTTTGTTCAATGTTGAGCATTAAAACAGAGGAAACCTACCAACCATGTGCTATTAAGCCACAGCAGAGTCAGTCAAAGTAGCCTCTCTAAAAGTTTGAGCTCCAAGTTTGAGCCTTATAGTGAATCACGTCTAGGTCAAATGATTTGGACGAGTTCAACAAAAATGGACATGGCTATGAAGGCCGATGTGGCTGGAAATGATTGGGGGCCATTTCGTGTGGTGATGATGATGATGATGATGATGATGAAGGGGGTCAGCCTGAGCGGAGGCTGTGCTCATCTTCTCCTCGGGAGCAAATGTCCTGGTCTGGTCCGGGTTGCAGTTTTCTTGGGGAGGACAGCGCTTTGCTGCAGAAGCTTCTGGGTGTTCGCTCCAAACTACCAGATCCTTATATCATCCACAATCAGCTACCTATCTACAACACTGCCCTGTTTGTAGGCTACAAGGTTGCTTTTTCTTCCGACCATGAATCAACAATCGGCAAAAAATCCAGCTATTCAAGGGCTTTGATTGAATGACATCGGTTGTCATAAGGGTTGCGAGAATGTCCATGATCTGAGTTAATGAGGTTATTGTCAGTCATCCGGCCGACGTGCGCATGCACACGCAGTGGTCCCTGAACTTGAATCCAGTCACCATGCCAACATCACATAAAGCATCTATCAACACCCCCCCCTCCCCTCCCTCCCCAGGGCCGGTCCTGTACCGCTGAATAACCATCACCGGACACGCCGCAGTCATGAGCAGAAGCTGTGTGGGTGATACCGGCTTTATGATAAACGTGAAAAGAAGAGAAGCCTCATTATCTCCAGACTGTGTAGCACAGGGTCAGAACAGTCACAGAAATATAACGCCCTCATGTGGACACGGTTGATATTACACGCACACGTCCCGCCGGCGGCCAGGAGGGATGAATCTCTTGAGAGTTCACCTTGGTGACTCAGGAGGGATGAATCTCTTGAGAGTTCACCTTGGTGACTCAGGAGGGATGAATCTCTTGAGAGTTCACCTTGGTGACTCAGGAGGGATGAATCTCTTGAGTTCACCTTGGTGACTCAGGAGGGATGAATCTCTTGAGAGTTCACCTTGGTGACTCAGGAGGGATGAATCTCTTGAGAGTTCACCTTGGTGACTCAGGATGTTGGCATTCGATCTGTGGTGAATGACGGGCTGTCAGCTGAGATCTGATGGAAGTGACCAACACCCATGTTTTCATTACACCCAGTGTACTGAATGGTTTTATGGCCTGTGCTTGCTTGTAATACAACTCTGTGACAATCTTCTGTGTTATTTGATGACTGGTTTTGAGGATTGTGACATGTGCCGTGCCAAATGGCAGTCCTGTAAAATGGTTTAGCTTAGTCTTACAGGTATAAGGTTCAAATGTAATTTTGCACGACACACCACACTCTACCTGAAATAAAATCCCTTTCCAGCAATACCTGCCTTCTCAAGCCAGCCTGCGTCCGAGCGCACTCCCCCTCCCTCTTTCCCTCTCTCTCTCTCTCTCCCTCTATCTCTCTATCTCTCTCTCTCTTTCCCTCTCTCTCTCTCTCTCCACCGCCCCCTTCGGAGTTTGTATTGCACTCGTTGCAGTAGGAGGGTCCATGTGCAGAATGACGTCGCTCTCCCAGTCCGTCTGAGTCCGTCGTTCTTTCTCATCAGTCTTCTATCGGGAGGCTAGAAAAATCCTAAATCTGCTCAATTGTGCTGGTAATGTGACCATCTCCGCCCTGCCGCCCTGCTGTCTCCGGGTTCGGGCTGTCGGAACAGCGCCTTGCTGGGTGGATTACGGGAGATACGCAGCTGACTTCTCTGCGTTCAGCTGTCAAACTGAAACTCAAGTGGATGTATTTGCAAGAGTAAGTAGTAGCCTAAATAACCCTTGTGGAGATACAGAGAGGGAGAAATAACTATCGGGCTTGTCAGTGTATGTTTCTCCCCGGGATTACTGCTGCCCAGCAACTCGGCCACCTGACAAGTGTGAATGTCGTAATGAAGGTAAGCCTAGGACGCAGGGTTCGTGTTCGAGGTGCAGGCTACATGGCCAAAACAGTCAACATGGAAACAATCTTCTGCAACAACCATTGAAACTAGATTTCAGTTGCTCCGAGCCGTGATTGCTAGATTTCTTCAGATTTGTTTGCTGTGGGAGAAAGATATTTAACTTTTAACAACCCGCGGGGACCGCCCCGAATGAGTGACCTATAAATAAAATAAAGGGTCTCTCTCAATAATACTAATACTACTACTAATACTACTACTAATAGCCTAATAATAATAATAATAATAATAGGCCTATCTAAATAATAAAAAATAATAAACAGTCTACTTGTAATAACAGTCGTTTTGCCGAATCATTTGACTTTGCAAATGTAGCTCTCCGCGCGTAATTAGGCTGTTTCTTTAACCATCAGCCTTATCAAGCCCACAGCTCGTGTTTTACTTATTGGTGGTTTTATTGTCACTTTTCCTCCTCCGGTCCGTTTGTGCTCTCATGTCTCGAGTCCTGCTCGCTGTCATTGCCTTCATGTCATCTGGAGGGAACAACCCGTCCGGACCCCCTGGGTGGGATTGGGTGCTGGAGAGGTCATTGACTTGAACATACTTTTGCTTGCGATGATCAGTTTTATGATACATTTCATAGTGTAGGCTATGCATTCTGCTCGTGTTGCACAACTAGTCTACCTATAGCCTACATTTCACAGCTACTCGAATAAAGTGTTTGCAGATCAATTGTGAGACACGTAACTTGAATGTATCGCCTCGAATAACGCGACAGGCCGTCATGTGGCTATGCGATGAGCATTGATGTCCAAATGTTCTGTTTGGAGACTTTTGAAAGTTTGCTGGTGTTTCCAGAGCGATCCTGTTTTCTAAGTTGTGTCGCAGCTCTGTTGTGGCTGAGACCATCGCAGAGTGACAGAGAAGCGGACCAATCCCGGAGTGGCGTGATTAAGTTCTTGTGACATTGTGTCTCGTTTTATCCAATGGAGGCGAACAGGAGGAGGGGATTTAAACTAACAGCTCGAAACAGCGTCATGTTTTTCAAATACGTAGTCCACTGTAATTGGACTTCGCGGTGTACAGTAGATGCAATTAACTGTTTCCTGTCCTCCCGAAGTTGCTGTCAACTTGACACACTGTTCAGAAATCAATGTGCAGCCACAAGTGTGTGATGATCGGTGTGCTTTCACTGTCAGTAGGAAATCAACACAATGACACACACACAGAGACACACACACACACACACACACACACACACAACGTCCTTCACCCATGGGACCTTCGGTCTCAGTTGTGATTGAGCGAGAGTGCCCACAGCTGCGGGGCGTCCGCGTAGCAGCGGATAAGCAGTTGAGTGCGGGATGTCACAATGAATCCCATTTCATTACAGGTCGCGCATCTCTGACTGACAGAGAAAGTGGTTGCTTTCGCAAATTTATTTTGCATAATGAATTTTGACACTAATGCCGTCTCTGTCAGTAGAACTCAGAGTTGCAGCTGAGATGTGTATTTAAGATGCAGCTGAACTGACACATGAAAAATGCTGCCTCTGAATATTGGAGCTGCGACTCCTCTCTCTCTCTCTCTCTCTCTATCTCTCTCTCTTTCTCTCTCTCTATCTCTCTCTCTCTATCTTTCTCTCTCTCTCTATCTCTCTCTCTCTTTATCTCTCTCTCTCGCTCTCTCTCTCTCTATCTCTCTCTCTCTCTCTCTCTCTCTCTGTCTCTCTCTCTCTCACCTCTCTCCCTCTCTCTCCCTCTCTCTCTCTCACCTCTCTCCCTCTCTCTCTCTCTCTCTCTCTCTCTCACCTCTCTCCCTCTCTCTCTCTCTCTCTCCCTCTCTCTCTCTCTCTCTCTCTCTCTCTCTGTCTCTCTCTCTCTCACCTCTCTCCCTCTCTCTCTCTCTGTCTCTCTCTCTCTCACCTCTCTCCCTCTCTCTCTCTCTCTCTCTCTCTCTCTCTGTCTCTCTCTCACGTCTCTCTCTCTTTTTCTCTCTCTCACGTCTCTCTCTCGTCTCTCTCACGTCTCTCTCTCGTCCCTCTCTCTCTCTCTCTCTCTCTCTCTCTCGTCCCTCTCTCTCTCTCTCTCTCTCTCTCTCTCACGTCTCTCTCTCTCTCCGCCAGGTGAATCAATGACCCAGCCATGGAGACCAAAAGATACCAAAGTTTCTTTGACGGAGCGGAGGCGGAGAGGCGGTGGTCTCAGGTCGGCAGCGCCATGGACTACTGCTGCAGCGCGGAGGAGCCCGGCCTAGCTAGCGCCGACATCCTGATGGACATCGCCAACGTCAACGCCGCCGCCGACTGCAAGGAGAACGGCGGGAAGAAGGCGGAGCCTCCGGCGGCAGCGGCGCGTCCGGGTCAGAACCCGCCCTTCGGCCTGCCGCTCTTCGCGGGTGGCCCGCACGGACGCAAGGCGGACGCGGACTCCTCCAAGGAGCTGTCCAAGACCGTGGCGGAGTCCATGGGGCTGTACATGAACGCCGCCCGCGAGGCCGACTACGGCTTCGGACCGCAGCAGCACCACGGGGGCCCGGGCAGCCCGGGGAGGACGTACTGCGGCCAGCGCATGTCCTCCTCCTGCTCCTGCTCCTCCTCCTCGGGGGGGTTAAAGCTGAAGTCGATGCCATCGTCGGGGCTCCAGGGGGAGCGCTCCTCCTCCTCCTCCTCCTCCTCCTCCGCCCCCCCGGCCTCCTCGCTGTCCTGCAGCCCGCGCCCCTCCGGCTCCTCCTCCAGCCCCGGCGGCAGCCACAACGCCGTCTCGTCCACCACCAGCCCCGCCACCTGCTGCTTCGCCGGCCCCGCCTGCCCGCCCGTCATCCAGCGCAGGAACTCGGCCGCCTGTAGCCCGGCGGAGTCCGGCGCCGTGGGATCGCCGCCGCTCGCCAGCCCACTGGGTGCCCTGCGCTCGCCCATGTCCAGCCCCCAGAGCGTGGGCGGTGTGCGCTCGCCCCCGCCCTCCTGCGGCGCCGCCGCCAGATCGTCCGTGCCCAGCCCCGCCGGGAGCGTCGGCAACCACGCCAGGCCGTCCGTCTCCAGTCCCGGCGCCGGCGGCGGTGCCATGGCCGTGTCCAGCCCCAGGAACCCCTCCTCCTCCTCCTCCTGCGGCGGGTTGGGCGTGTCCAGCCCGGCCGGCGGACCGGGCCTGGTCCAGAGCGACGTGCGCAGCCCCGACGGCCCGGGCGGCAGAGAGCGGGACTTCAAGACCTTCGAGTTCCCCAAGGTGGAGGGCGCCGGCGGCGAGGTGTTCAACGTGGGCCTGGACCACATGGGCATGGTGAAGTACATCAAGAACGAGCCCGGCACCGACTACCGGAGCATGTGTCTGGGCGGCTCCAAGTGCCACGCCCCCTCCGCCGCCGCCTCGCCCTTCCTCGCGCAGATCAAGAGCGAGCCCGACAAGGACGGCGGCTGCACCGGCCACCGGCAGCCGCGCTACGGCGAGCCACCGTCGTCCTCGTCTTCGCTGGGGCTGTTCCCGGCGGCGGAGACCACCTACCTGTCTCTGAGGGACAACATGGACGAGTACAGCCTGTCCGGCATCCTGGGGCCGCCCGTGTCGGCGCTGAACGGCGACTACGAGGCCGGCGTGTTCCCCGCCAGCGTCCTGTCCAAAGGGATCAAGCAGGAGCCCAGCGACGGCAGCTACTACCAAGAGAATAATACCGCGCCCACGTCGGCCATTGTGGGCGTCAATTCGGGCGGACACTCTTTTCATTACCAGATCGGAGCTCAAGGAACAATGTCCTTCTCGCGGCATGACGGGAGGGACCACGCCAACCCCCTGTTGAATCTCATTTCGCCCGTGGCGGCTTTAATGGAGTCGTGGAAATCTCGCCCGGGCATGGCGCCGGGCCCGCTGTCGGCCAGGGGGGAGCCGTACCCCAACCAGAGCTGCCTGGCGGACAGCATGTCGAGGTAAGGAGACGGTGGGGGCGGGAGGCGGAGCATTCTGGGAACCGTAGTTCCTCAGCGCGCCTCGGTTCCTGGCTGAGGCGTCTGAGATGTTCTTTCTTCTGCTCGGCTCGGTGGAATATCTCTGTGTCCTCACAGGCAGAGGGGTTGCTAGGCTGGAGCTGCTAGCTGGTTGTTTACTCACCCTGAGAGGCTGCTCAAAGGATGACTGTGGGGCAGCGTGTCTGAGTTAAAGGACAGGTTCTGAATGTAGCATTATAAGCCGCGTCATGAGGTTATTTCCGATCATATACAACGGCCGATATCCGTCATCAAACGGTGCACTCTGGAGATATAGCCCGTCGCCGCTTACACACTCAATGGATCCATAGGTGCATAGATAAATCCATAGGTGCATAGATAAATCCATAGGTGCATAGATAAATCCATAGGTGCATAGATAAATCCAAAGGTGCATAGATAAATCCATAGGTGCATAGATAAATCCATAGGTGCATAGATAAATCTCTTTTTGAAAGACAGGAAACTCAGAGTGGTCACTGGTGTCCGTTGATGTTCTGGCAAAAAAATCGCCACAGAGAATGCTTCCAATCGGATTTTATTGATCATATTATATTGATTTGATTTGTATTGACAACAAAGCCAGAGATGTTTAGATTCATCCGCGTCCCATTTTGATCAACAAACACTTCTACAGTACCTAACACTATCAACACTATCAACTCTATCAACTCTATCAACTCTATCAACTCTATCAACACTATCAACACTATCAACACTATCAACTCTATCAACACTATCAACTCTATCAACTCTATCAACTCTATCAACTCTATCAACACTATCAACTCTATCAACTCTATCAACTCTATCAACACTATCAACTCTATCAACTCTATCAACTCTATCAACTCTATCAACTCTATCAACACTATCAACTCTATCAACTCTATCAACTCTATCAACTCTATCAACAGCTGCAAAGCAATCCTAGGCTTCTCCACTTGTTGTTGTTGTTGTTGTGTACAGTAGACTTGTGAAGCGGCTCTTCTTCTACCGTAGCTTCCAAACTCAGTCAAGACCTCCCAAAGCTCAAGCGAAACTTTACATCCATATGTACTGCGAGTGAAAATAATTCGGGGGGAAAAAAAAAAGAGTTTGATATCGGCCGTTGTATATGATCGTTAATAACCCTATAACATGGCTTATAATGCTACATTCAGAACCGGTCTTTTAAAGCCAGTCAGGGAGAGTGTGAGTTTACTAAGCGGCTGTGGCCTGATGATGGAACAGCCAGGCTTGGGAAATGTGGGATGTTTGCAGGGTGCAGGAAGTGAGCGATGGGGTCCAGGTCATTAGCATAGCGGTGGCCCTCGCTCAAAACGCCGCATGCCGCTGGGACACGGAGGCAAAGTTTGACTCTTATCAGGGACCTGTGGGTGCGGACAAACTAACTGATTGTGTTGCGCTATCAGGAGGCTCCACTGAAAAGCTTGTGTAATGTAAATATCTGTTTTTATGGAGGCCGGCCACGGCGGGGGCAGCGTTGTAAATTATGAATGATTGATCGCATGCTTGTGTTGCCAAACCAATGAAATACGGTCGCCTGGCGGGGGAGGAGCCTCGCACACAAACAAACAGGCAGGACGAAACAGACAGGCAGGGCGAAACAGACAGGCAGGGAGAAACAGACAGGCAGGGAGAAACAGACAGGCAGGGAGAAACAGACAGGCAGGGAGAAACAGACAGGCAGGGAGAAACAGACAGGCAGGGAGAAACAGACAGGCAGGGCGAAACAGACAGGCAGGGCGAAACGCGGCCGTGTGTTCGGGAGGGTCTGGCGCTCTCACCCCACCTCCCGCCTCCCAGCTGATACCCTGCCCTACTTACATGTTACATTCAACGCAACAACAACACCAAAAGCAAAACAGCCTTAAATTAGCGTTCAGGATGAATCAAAGTAAATGTCCGATCCATGAAGCAGACGGAGGGAACAGAGCTGGTCTTGTTGCAGCTGAGGCATGTGAACCGCTTATGTAACGCTTCCCTGGCAGAGGCTCCTCTTTATTTCCAGTAAATCAAAAAGATGTGCTTATGATATTTGGGGGAGTTCGGGATTTCTTTGGATATTTTCACCGTGATATAGGCCTAGTGTTCTTTTGAAAGACGATACGGGATGTTTAATGGATGGCGTTATGAAATAGTATCCGATCATGGAAGCTGTGAATGTGTGCACGGCACACTGTAAATTCACTTATTATTGCATACTTTTCTTTTATGTCTTTTTTCTCACTCAGTGCAGGAAGGACAGAACGCGGTCTGAACGCGGTCCTCTCCTGACTGGTGGAACTGTGATAAGACTCAGATGTTTGCTGAGGAGAAATGCATGTGATCATCTGGGGCCTTTCTGGAATGTATTTTTTTTTTTTTTTTTGCGCTCGCTATTCTGGTCAGTGTGGTTCAGCTAATGACCTTCTTTCCCTCACAAAGAGCCACAACAACTGACCTTCTTTCCCTCACAAAGAGCCACAACAACTGTCCAAACTCTCACTAGAAATAGGGCAGATCAAGCTGGCTGAAGTGAACCAGTGATGTCACATGTGAGCCAGGCTAGAAGCACAGCTCCGTGCTGATGCCCGTCGAGGTCGTGGGCGCCATCTTTGATGGATCTGTCAGAAGCTGTTGACGATACCGTTTACCCTCTCTGCTACTCTCAGGAAAGCTCTGTTTGTCGTCTGTCGTCTCAGTTTTGTCTTCGCTCTGTTAGTACTTTTCAGAACATGGCAGGATGGATGTCTAGTGTTGATGACTAGATACATTGGGGGCATTTCATTCCTATCAACCTCTTCATTATGGGACTTTTTGCCTTGGATAGATGCTTCCTAGCCTCGTGAGACCACCCTGATCCTGGCGGGCTGAGGTGTGACGACAGCGAGAAGTGTTAGCTTAGCGTGTGATAGACGGTGATAGACAGATGGTTCATCCAATCACCTGCCAAGTACTTTTGAAAGTGTCCGCCCTTTTACAAACAGTTCCCAGTGGAGATGGTAATAAGTCAGGTTAGATCCTTCCCTACATCCTCACACCTGCACCTCCTTCAGATCTCAGGCCAAACTGGACCAGGGTTGAACTGGACTGGACCAGGGTTGAACTGAACTGGACCAGGGTTGAACTGAACTGGACCAGGGTTGAACTGAACTATACCAGGGTTGAACTGAACTGGACCAGGGTTGAACTGGACTGGACCAGGGTTGAACTGAACTGGACCAGGGTTGAACTGGACTGGACCAGGGTTGAACTGGACTGGACCAGGGTTGAACTGAACTATACCAGGGTTGAACTGAACTGGACCAGGGTTGAACTGAACTATACCAGGGTTGAACTGAACTGGACCAGGGTTGAACTGGACTGGACCAGGGTTGAACTGAACTATACCAGGGTTGAACTGAACTGGACCAGGGTTGAACTGGACTGGACCAGGGTTGAACTGAACTATACCAGGGTTGAACTGAACATGTTGTCTCACCATGAACACAAATCACTTTCTTGCACTTTGTTGTGTATAAAACAATAGCAGGGTGTAAACGGGGATGGCTTTCTGCAAGATGGAGAGATGCATGGATTTCATGTGCGGATGTGTGTGTTTACATGCCGTAGTGTGTGTGTGTGTGTACAGTGTGTGTGTGTGTGTGTGTGCAGGGCTGGCCCCTGGCATCGGTGGACTAGCCAAACACCATCCATCCTATCCTAGGGGGTGACGCACCAAACAAAACGAAAATCTACTTGGCAATGAGGGGAAATAACCGTGGTGAGCGCCTCCTGTTGGTGGGTTCTGGGATGTTGGTGGGTTCTGGTGTGTTGGTGGGTTCTGGTGTGTTGGGGGGCTCTGGTGTGTTGGTGGGTTCTGGTGTGTTGGTGGGTTCTGGGATGTTGGTGGGCTCTGGTGTGTTGGTGGGTTCTGGTGTGTTGGGGGGCTCTGGTGTGTTGGTGGGTTCTGGGATGTTGGTGGGTTCTGGTGTGTTGGTGGGTTCTGGGATGTTGGTGGGTTCTGGTGTGTTGGGGGGCTCTGGTGTGTTGGTGGGTTCTGGTGTGTTGGTGGGTTCTGGTGTGTTGGTGGGTTCTGGGATGTTGGTGGGTTCTGGTGTGTTGGTGGGTTCTGGGATGTTGGTGGGTTCTGGTGTGTTGGTGGGTTCTGGTGTGTTGGTGGGTTCTGGGATGTTGGTGGGTTCGGGTGTGTTGGTGGGTTCTGGTGTGTTGGTGGGTTATGGTGTGTTGGTGGGTTCTGGGATGCTGGTGGGTTCTGGTGTGTTGGTGGGTTCTGGTGTGTTGGTGGGTTCTGGGATGTTGGTGGGTTCTGGTGTGTTGGTGGGTTCTGGGATGTTGGTGGGTTCTGGGATGTTGGTGGGTTCTGGTGTGTTGGTGGGTTCTGGGATGTTGGTGGGTTCTGGGATGTTGGTGGGTTCTGGTGTGTTGGTGGGCTCTGGGATGTTGGTGGGCTCTGGGATGTTGGTGGGATGTTGGTGGGTTCTGGTGTGTTGGTGGGTTCTGGTGTGTTGGTGGGCTCTGGGATGTTGGTGGGTTCTGGTGTGTTGGTGGGTTCTGGGATGTTGGTGGGTTCTGGTGTGTTGGTGGGTTCTGGGATGTTGGTGGGTTCTGGTGTGTTGGTGGGTTCTGGTGTGTTGGTGGGTTCTGGGATGTTGGTGGGTTCTGGTGTGTTGGTGGGTTCTGGTGTGTTGGTGGGTTCTGGGATGTTGGTGGGTTCTGGTGTGTTGGTGGGTTCTGGGATGTTGGTGGGTTCTGGTGTGTTGGTGGGTTCTGGGATGTTGGTGGGTTCTGGTGTGTTGGTGGGTTCTGGGATGTTGGTGGGTTCTGGTGTGTTGGTGGGTTCTGGGATGTTGGTGGGTTCTGGTGTGTTGGGGGGTTCTGGTGTGTTGGTGGGTTCTGGTGTGTTGGTGGGTTCTGGGATGTTGGTGGGTTCTGGTGTGTTGGTGGGTTCTGGTGTGTTGGGGGGTTCTGGTGTGTTGGTGGGTTCTGGGATGTTGGTTGGTTCTGGTGTGTTGGTGGGTTCTGGTGTGTTGGTGGGCTCTGGGATGTTGGTGGGTTCTGGTGTGTTGGTGGGTTCTGGGATGTTGGTGGGTTCTGGTGTGTTGGTGGGTTCTGGTGTGTTGGTGGGCTCTGGTGGGTTCTGGTGTGTTGGTGGGCTCTGGTGTGTTGGTGGGTTCTGGTGTGTTGGTGGGCTCTGGTGTGTTGGTGGGTTCTGGTGTGTTGGTGGGTTCTGGGATGTTGGTGGGTTCTGGTGTGTTGGTGGGTTCTGGTGTGTTGGTGGGTTCTGGTGTGTTGGTGGGCTCTGGGATGTTGGTGGGTTCTGGTGTGTTGGTGAGTTCTGGGATGTTGGTGGGTTCTGGTGTGTTGGTGGGTTCTGGTGTGTTGGTGGGTTCTGGGATGTTGGTGGGTTCTGGTGTGTTGGTGGGTTCTGGTGTGTTGGTGGGTTCTGGTGTGTTGGTGACAGATGCACACATGGGTTACAGGGGTCAAAAAAATGATTTCATTTGGAACTGTGGCCAATTTTGTTATGATTTCCAAAAATATCAGTGATAAATGGACTGCACTTATATAGTGCTTTTATTCAAAGCTCTTTACAATGGCCTCTCATTCACCCACTCACACACACATTCACACACCAATGGCGGTAGCTGCCATGCCAGGTGCTAGCCTGCTCATTGGGAGCAATTTGGGGCTCAGCATCTTACTCAAAGACATGTCGTCAGGAGGAGCCGGGATTCGACCCGCCAACCCTACGTTCATTGGACGACACGCTCTACCTCCTGAGCTACAGCCGCCCCCTAATTAAGCCCAGATTAAGCTAATGACATGTAAAAGAGCTGTCAACACAACTCCACTCAAACTCATGAAAATGGTATTTAATGAGGTGTTTAAAAAAAACCTCAACAGACCTCCTGAACTCCCGGTGGGTGACTCATCTCTCACCTCCCCCCCGTCGTTTAGTCGTTTGCTGTCGATAGCCAGGAGTGGGATAGATGGAGCATTTGGTGGCCTGAATGTGTTTCAGATGTTTGGATATCATTACGGGACAGACCTCTGAAAAACGCTGTCTGTTTGCCAACCTGTCCTATTGGCGAAACGTCAGCTCATACCAACTGCCATCATTTGAATTTTGTATTAGCTTTACAAACCCATACACCGATAGCTGTCAAGAAAAACAATTCAGATGGTACTTTATTGACATCGAAAACATATACCACCATCTTAAATTAATTTTGTCATTTGTATGCGCCAGCGATTCTCTGTGACCATTATTGGGCTTATTAGTTTGTCTAATTAAAAACATCGCTTGTACACAAAAATACTTATTACATACATAGTGGAGAGATGGGAGGGGAAACTGAAGTGTGTCATGACCGATGTAGGCTACATACCACTCTAGTCTGGGGTTATGCTAGGCTAACACCAGTGTCCAGGTGTGTGTGTGTGCGTGTGTTATAACGAGGTGTGCACCTGCTTGGGGGGGGTGATACGGCCGTTACCTTGGATGCGACCTACATGGAGGGAGACAAAGCCGTGTTGAAGGGATCACTGACACTGCCCAGGTCCTAAACACACCCAGCCCAGCCCAGCCCAGCCCAGCCCAGGTCCTAAACACACCCAGCCCAGCCCAGCCCAGGTCCTAAACACACCCAGCCCAGCCCAGCCCAGCCCAGCCCAGGTCCTAAACACACCCAGCCCAGCCCAGCCCAGCCCAGCCCAGGTCCTAAACACACCCAGCTCAGCCCAGGTCCTAAACACACCCAGCCCAGCCCAGCCCAGCCCAGCCCAGGTCCTAACCACATCCTAACCACATCCAGCTCAGTTCAGCCCAGGTCCTAAAGACACCCAGCCCAGGTCCTAAAGACACCCAACACACACACACACACGCACGCATGCACACACACACAAACACAGAAGCACACACACCTTTTCTTGGTTTGCAGTGGATTTATCTGAGATCTGAGCTAGGCTGTCAGGCTCTTTGATAAGCCATTGCTGTGGTGGTGCTTCTATTATGATGTTGTTGCAGTGTTGAAAATGTTGAAGCAATCCACAGCTCAAGAGCAGTTCTGGATGGGCTTGTTGGATGTGGAATCAAGATGGTGGGCTCTTTGTTTTGGTTTACTTAACATTCTGTTGATGACATTTGAAGAAGGGGAATTGGCTTATAACTTCCATTTCTCAAGCTTGGTATTTTCTAGGTGACTTTAATGTGGGGGTTGGGGCATGGTGGAAGGTCCAGCCAA
Source organism: Borostomias antarcticus (assembly GCF_949987555.1). Taxonomy (NCBI): domain Eukaryota; kingdom Metazoa; phylum Chordata; class Actinopteri; order Stomiiformes; family Stomiidae; genus Borostomias; species Borostomias antarcticus. The sequence continues at coordinate 231,656 of NW_028176625.1, read as the reverse complement.
TTTGCTCAGAACCTCAAAGTCTACCGTAGACAGGAGGTCCACGGTCCAGTTCTGTTCTGGAGAGACTACACAGTAAGGAGGTCCACGGTCCAGTTCTGTTCTGGGAAGACTACACAGTAAGGAGGTCCATGGTCCAGTTCTGTTCTGGGAAGACTACACAGTGAGGAGGTCCATGATCCAGTTCTGTTCTGGAGAGACTACACAGTGAGGAGGTCCATGGTCCAGTTCTGTTCTGGAGAGACTACACAGTGAGGAGGTCCATGATCCAGTTCTGTTCTGGAGAGACTACACAGTGAGGAGGTCCACGGTCCAGCTCTGTTCTGGAGAGACTACACAGTGAGGAGGTTCATGGTCCAGTTCTTCTGGAGAGACTACACAGTGAGGAGGTCCACGGTCCAGTTCTGTTCTGGAAAGACTACACAGTGAGGAGGTCCACGATCCAGTTCTTCTGGAAAGACTACACAGTGAGGAGGTCCACGATCCAGTTCTTCTGGAAAGACTACACAGTGAGGAGGTCCATGATCCAGTTCTGTTCTGGAGAGACTACACAGTGAGGAGGTCCATGGTCCAGTTCTGTTCTGGAGAGACTACACAGTAAGGAGGTCCATGGTCCAGTTCTGTTCTGGAAAGACTACACAGTGAGGAGGTCCACGGTCCAGTTCTTCTGGAAAGACTACACAGTGAGGAGGTCCATGATCCAGTTCTTCTGGAAAGACTACACAGTGAGGAGGTCCATGATCCAGTTCTTCTGGAAAGACTACACAGTGAGGAGGTCCACGGTCCAGTTCTTCTGGAAAGACTACACAGTGAGGAGGTCCATGATCCAGTTCTTCTGGAAAGACTACACAGTGAGGAGGTCCATGATCCAGTTCTTCTGGAAAGACTACACAGTGAGGAGGTCCATGATCCAGTTCTTCTGGAAAGACTACACAGTGAGGAGGTCCATGATCCAGTTCTTCTGGAAAGACTACACAGTGGCCTGTTTGGGCCTGTTTCGGTGGTGAAATGTTACATAAGCACTAGTAAAGAGCATAACAGAAACTGGAGCTCGTTGATCCACTGAAGCCTTGGATGGGCAAGGGCAGAGAAATCATTCATTTTAGTAATTAATTTGGTTCCGTAAATGTTTTTAATTAAAATGGATGTTCATTGGTGAACCACAGGATTACACAGAACAAAAGTGTTTTACTTTGAGAGAGAGAGAGACAGAGAGAGGGACACACAGACAGAGAGAGGGACACACAGACAGAGAGAGGGACACACAGACATAGAGAGAGAGAGAGAGACATAGAGAGACAGAGAGAGAGAGAGAGGGACACAGACAGAGAGAGACAGAGAGAGGGACACAGACAGAGAGAGAGGGAGACAGAGAGAGAGGCAGAGGCAGATAGAGAGAGATACCTAGTCTGAAGTAACTGTACAGTTTAATGTCTAGCCAGTGTTCAGCCACAGCCACAAACCGAAAACTAGCTCCAATTCTTGTGATTAACATGAGCCTACTGTCCTTCTATCAACATGAGCCTACTGTCCTTCTATCAACATGAGCCTACTGTCCTTCTATCAACATGAGCCTACTGTCCTATCAACATGAGCCTACTGTCCTATCAACATGAGCCTACTGTCCTATCAACATGAGCCTACTGTCCTTCTATCAACATGAGCCTACTGTCCTTCTATCAACATGAGCCTACTGTCCTATCAACATGAGCCTACTGTCCTATCAACATGAGCCTACTGTCCTTCTATCAACATGAGCCTACTGTCCTTCTATCAACATGAGCCTACTGTCCTTCTATCAACATGAGCCTACTGTCCTTCTATCAACATGAGCCTGCTGTCCTTCTATCAACATGAGCCTGCTGTCCTTCTATCAACATGAGCCTACTGTCCTTCTATCAACATGAGCCTACTGTCCTTCTATCAACATGAGCCTACTGTCCTTCTATCAACATGAGCCTACTGTCCTATCAACATGAGCCTACTGTACTTCTATCAACATGAGCCTACTGTCCTATCAACATGAGCCTACTGTCCTATCAACATGAGCCTACTGTCCTTCTATCAACATGAGCCTACTGTCCTTCTATCAACATGAGCCTACTGTCCTATCAACATGAGCCTACTGTCCTATCAACATGAGCCTACTGTCCTTCTATCAACATGAGCCTACTGTACTTCTATCAAATAACTGGAGTTCTGTGAGCTGAGATCGCCAGTTGGCATCATCACTAATAGCCAACTAACGGGACTAATGATGTGAAGAGCCGTTCAACATGTCCAGCGGTCCTGTAGTATTCTATCAAGATTGCCTGGAATGCAGATAAAAGCCAGAGTTCTAGTTGACTTTGGACAGGGAGACAGCTGATTCAGGGCTGCTAACGAGCAAATAGAGTCCTGACAAGGTTCTGTCCGCTCCCACTATCGTCTCCCACCATCGTCTCCCACTATCGTCTCCCACCATCGTCTCCCACTATCGTCTCCCACCATCGTCTCCCACTATCGTCTCCCACCATCGTCTCCCACCATCGTCTCCCACCATCGTCTCCCACTATCGTCTCCCACCATCGTCTCCCACCATCGTCTCCCACTATCGTCTCCCACTATCGTCTCCCACTATCGTCTCCCACCATCGTCTCCCACTATCGTCTCCCACTATCGTCTCCCACTATCGTCTCCCACTATCGTCTCCCACCATCGTCTCCCACCATCGTCTCCCACTATCGTCTCCCACTATCGTCTCCCACCATCGTCTCCCACCATCGTCTCCCACTATCGTCTCCCACTATCGTCTCCCACCATCGTCTCCCACCATCGTTTCCCACCATCGTTTCCCACCATCGTCTCCCACTATCGTCTCCCACCATCGTCTCCCACTATCGTCTCCCACTATCGTCTCCCACCATCGTCTCCCACTATCGTCTCCCACCATCGTCTCCCACTATCGTCTCCCACTATCGTCTCCCACTATCGTCTCCCACCATCGTCTCCCACCATCGTCTCCCACTATCGTCTCCCACCATCGTCTCCCACCATCGTCTCCCACTATCGTCTCCCACCATCGTCTCCCACTATCGTCTCCCACCATCGTCTCCCACTATCGTCTCCCACATATCAGTGCTAGTGGAAGAAAGAAAGCCGCCTCGGTGAGCAGCAAGCGTTGGAGCCGGCCCACGGCTCTGGGGCTACACATGGTTCAGATCTGGGTTCAGTACTGAACACGCAGACCAGCCTCGGAGGAGCCTCGGCACAGACAACCGTACGGGAGGAAGAGTCCTTTTTATTTATTTATTTATTTATTTTTAACCAGAAGAGAACGCTTTGCTCTGGACCTTGTCCAACTCTTAATGTTCTACCCAGGAGGAAAGCCCATACTCCTGAGAGAACACTAATCAGCCCTTAATTGTATGTTCTTCCACTAAATTAATGGATGGCAGTGATTTGATTAATTCAGCCGCTGCTGGATACTAATATCCAATTAAACCCCGTCCGCGGCACACCGGGGGCCCCTGGTGCATTGTGGGTCGGTGGCTGTGAGGTGGGTGGGGGGGTTGCTGCTCGTTTGAGATGTGGCTGTAGATTGGAGTCGTGGGGGTGGGCGTGGGAGGGCTAGTGCTCAGGTGATTGCACCTGCGAGTGCAGTAGGTGTGTGTTTTGTGGTGGAGGTCGCAGGGGCGGGGGGGTCACACGCCATCCGGGCAACGCCTCTCTCTCTAGCCTCGCACCTCAGACGGTCACCACACTTTTCTGCTCATGTCTACTCGTCTGTAACGTACTGGAGCAGACCAACAGTCCTTCATCATTTACAAACATCTTTATCAGATAGCTGATAAGCCCAGTTATTTATGGACTTAATATAGCCCAGGGCTCTGTTGACTTGTAAGATATGAGGAGAAAACGTCATAGGAGAGCATTGACCTCTTACTCACAGTACAGTATTGTCGACCGTTGAGATGCATATTTCATATTTCACTGGAGTTGAAATCAGTTGGGGTAATTTGATTGAGAGTGTAGATAAGTAGTGTAGATTAATATTTCTTTTGGTGCCTAAAAAAGCAGAGTCTGCGATGACCTAATTATTCTGTCATACACTGCAGAAACCAATATATAATCCTCTCTCTCTCTCTCTCTCTCCTTCTCTCTCTCCCTCATACACACACACACACGTACACACACACACACACACACAGGCACACACAAACACAAAAACAAAAACACACAGGCACACACACACAAACAGACACAGACGCACGCACACACACACACACACAGACTCAAACTTGGCACCCTAATAAAAGTGTGGTTACTGTTCGCGAGGGCTGCTGGGATACGAGAGCCTGTCCTCAGTTGAACCTTCTCCTGAAACGGCATCTGATGACAGCCGGCCAAATCTCCGCTGGGCCTCGCTACGGGCTCAGATCTACCTCCTACAACCTATCACTGACACTGAGATCTACCTCCTACAACCTATCACTGACACTGAGATCTACCTCCTACAACCTATCACTGACACTGAGATCTACCTCCTACAACCTATCACTGACACTGAGATCTACCTCCTACAACCTATCACTGACACTCAGATCTATCAGTGTACATAATGGCTTCCTCCAGGAATCCTCCTGGTTAGACAGTATTATGAACACACATGATGAGCGGAGTGTGTTCCTCCTTAAACATGCTACCTCAGTCTTAAACACGCTACCTCAGTCTTTAACACGCTACCTCAGTCTTTAACACGCTACCTCAGTCTTTAGTCTTTAACATGCTACCTCAGTCTTTAACATGCTACCTCAGTCTTTAACATGCTACCTCAGTCTTTAACATGCTACCTCAGTCTTTAACATGCTACCTCAGTCTTTAACATGCTACCTCAGTCTTTAACATGCTACCTCAGTCTTAAACACGCTACCTCAGTCTTTAACACGCTACCTCAGTCTTTAACACACTACCTCAGTCTTTAGTCTTTAACATGCTACCTCAGTCTTTAACATGCTACCTCAGTCTTTAACATGCTACCTCAGTCTTTAACATGCTACCTCAGTCTTTAACATGCTACCTCAGTCTTTAACATGCTACCTCAGTCTTTAACACGCTACCTCATTCTTTAACATGCTACCTCAGTCTTTAACATGCTACCTCAGTCTTTAACACACTACCTCAGTCTTTAACACGCTACCTCAGTCTTTAACACACTACCTCAGTCTTTAACATGCTACCTCAGTCTTTAACATGCTACCTCAGTCTTTAACATACTACCTCAGTCTTTAACATGCTACCTCAGTCTTTAACATGCTACCTCAGTCTTTAACATGCTACCTCAGTCTTAAACATGCTACCTCAGTCTTTAACATGCTACCTCAGTCTTTAACATGCTACCTCAGTCTTTAACACACTACCTCAATCTTTACATACTACCTCAGTCTTTAACATGCTACCTCAGTCTTTAACATGCTACCTCAGTCTTTAACATGCTACCTCAGTCTTTAACACGCTACCTCAGTCTTTAACATGCTACCTCAGTCTTTAACATACTACCTCAGTCTTTAACATGCTACCTCAGTCTTTAACATGCTACCTCAGTCTTTAACACGCTACCTCAGTCTTTAACATGCTACCTCAGTCTTAAACATGCTACCTCAGTCTTTAACATGCTACCTCAGTCTTTAACATACTACCTCAGTCTTTAACATGCTACCTCAGTCTTTAACACGCTACCTCAGTCTTTAACATGCTACCTCAGTCTTTAACACGCTACCTCAGTCTTTAACATGCTACCTCAGTCTTTAACATGCTACCTCAGTCTTTAACATGCTACCTCAGTCTTTAACATACTACCTCAGTCTTTAACATGCTACCTCTGTCTTTGACACACTATCTCGGTCTTTAACACGCTACCTCAGTCTTTAACATGCTACCTCAGTCTTTAACACGCTACCTCAGTCTTTAACACGCTACCTCAGTCTTTAACACGCTACTTCAGTCTTTAACACGCTACCTCAGTCTTTAACATGCTACCTCAGTCTTTAACACGCTACCTCAGTCTTTAACACGCTACCTCAGTCTTTAACATGCTACCTCAGTCTTTAACATACTACCTCAGTCTTTAACATGCTACCTCATTCTTTAACACGCTACCTCAGTCTTTAACATGCTACCTCAGTCTTTAACATGCTACCTCAGTCTTTAACATGCTACCTCTGTCTTTGACACACTATCTCGGTCTTTAACACGCTACCTCGAGCTGGAACTATGTTGAGATATTAGGATATGAACTTCTGGCTTTAAAAAAAATATTTGAAATATCCCAGTAATACTTTTATACTTCCACATAAAACATGGAAACTCGACTTCCTTCATCTCAAACATAGACTTTTCTCTCTCTCTCTAGTTTGATGTCTTATAAGTTGGACAATATGAGCTATAAAAAACAATGGGCTCCATATTTCATTGGTTTGGTTGGGAAGGACTTTCCCTCTTTCCTCTCTCTTTCTCTCTCCCCTCTCTCTCTCCCTTTCTCTATCCTCTCTCTTCCCTTTTTCTCTCTCTACCCTCTCTCTCTCTCCATCTATCTCTCCCCTCTCTCTCCCCCTCTCTCTTTCTACCCCTCTTTCTCTCTCCCCCAACCTCTCTCTACCCTCTCTCTCTCCCTCTCTCTCTATCTCCGCCCTCCCTCCGTCTCTTCTCTCTCTCTCTCTCTCTCTCTCTCTCTCTCTCTCTCTGCATCATTGTCTCCCTCCCTGCATTCCAGTGCGCTCCATTGAACAAACACGGCATAGTCTGATGTGTGTGTGTGTGTGTGTGTGTGTGCGTGTGTGTGCGTGCGTGTGTGTGCGTGGCATGGCCTGATCATTCATGTTTAATTGGAGTTTGCTCAAGTGTTCACGTCAAACAGCTTATTTTGGAGCCTGGCTTCTTCATGTGTGGAACGAGAGCGATTGACATGCAGGCGGAAGTGGAGCCATTAAGGAAAACACTTCAAAAAATGTTAATTGTTCCGCTTCAGAGGTCAGCAAAGTAGGTCACGCCTGGCCGTCTCAATTAGAACTGGGAGAGGAGGGCGGGGTGGGGGGAGGAGGAAGACGAGCGAACTCTCACAGCGCCTTTACATAACACACACACACACACACACTCACACGCATACGCACACACATACATACAAACACACTCCCAGTGACACACGCGCACACACACACAAACACACACTCTCACACACACGCACACATTCACACTCACATTCACACGCCCAGATAGCTTCACGCAGCAACACAGACACTCGCACACAGATATATACACAAGCACACCCATAACACAAATACACACATGTGCGCGCACACACACACACACACAACACACTGTATCCTTGAATATACCTAATAAATCTTTAAAAATGCAGCGGCATCGGATGTGACCTAGAAAACGTGAGCGTGCCGTGCCTCCCTTCCAGGGCTGCCCAGGGAGAGACGGGGAACCGCTTCCTTTGTGAGGGAACCATGAAAGTCCCCTGTCTGTGAGATCCCTGTTCGCCCGGTGGCAGGGCGGGGTTCCGCGCAGATCTCTCGGCACAAATCACGTCGTCCTCCCCGGGGGCGTTGGGGGGGGCGCGGCGGTCGACACACTGACCCAGCAGGTGAAAAGAGACTTCCAGGTATCCGGTGACAGGTCGGACACAAGGTGTCGTGTCACGTTGAGCTGGCCGACAGAGATCGCTTCCCTCCGCCCGCTCTTTAGAACAAGGGGGTAAACTTGTTTTGCAGGAAGCGAGAAATCGGTCGCCCGCTCGCAGAAGGGGAATCCTGATTGCAGTGGCGCTTTTGTGCCGGTGACAATGACACAAACTGCACTGTGTGAAATTGATCCGGGGTGTTGTTGTTGCCGGTTATGAAGGTGACCCTTGTTTTTTTTCATTTGTGACGGACAAATGTGTTTTATGGGTCCCGTGGTGTCTATGCACGCTAGCGGCAGGCCTGGGAAAGACGCTGACTCGCCAGTGGTTACAGTACGCCATGCAAGGAATGCTGGGAGATATTTACTCCTGGTCTTTTCCAGGAGGGTCAGCTCCCATGTCTGTTCTGGGAACGAGCCAATTGAAACCCATCAGGAAGTCAGGAGGCCATGCTGCCTTATTTGAGTTTCCTGTTCACCTCCTCATATTCACTGCATTGTACCTGGCAGGGGACAGCATTCCCCCCCTACCGCCTGGTTCTGTTGGGGCTGCCTGGCTGGCTTACTGCCTGGTTCTGTTAGGGCTGCCTGGCTGGCTTACTGCCTGGTTCTGTTAGGGCTGCCTGGCTGGCTCGGCTGCAGCTTCGTGACTGGGTCTGATCTCGGAAGGAGGCCAGCATTGCTGGAGGGCTTGAGGGTTGGTGCTGAGCCTGTTACACAGTCCATCTCTGTCCTGGCGCCAGGAGGAGCGGTTCATATACAGCCCTGCTCCAGGGTTCATATACAGCCCTGCTCCAGGGTTCAGCCCTGCTCCAGGGTTCAGCCCTGCTCCAGGGTTCAGCCCTGCTCCAGGGTTCAGCCCTGCTCCAGGGTTCAGCCCTGCTCCAGGGTTCAGCCCTGCTCCAGGGTTCATATACAGCCCTGCTCCAGGGTTCAGCCCTGCTCCAGGGTTCATATACAGTCCTGCTCCAGGGTTCATATACAGTCCTGCTCCAGGGTTCATATACAGCCCTGCTCCAGGGTTCATATACAGCCCTGCTCCAGGGTTCATATACAGCCCTGCTCCAGGGTTCATATACAGCCCTGCTCCAGGGTTCATATACAGCCCTGCTCCAGGGTTCATATACAGCCCTGCTCCAGGGTTCATATACAGCCCTGCTCCAGGGTTCATCCCTGCTCCAGGGTTCATATACAGCCCTGCTCCAGGGTTCAGCCCTGCTCCAGGGTTCAGCCCTGCTCCAGGGTTCATATACAGCCCTGCTCCAGGGTTCATATACAGCCCTGCTCCAGGGTTCATATACAGCCCTGCTCCAGGGTTCATATACAGCCCTGCTCCAGGGTTCATATACAGCCCTGCTCCAGGGTTCATATACAGCCCTGCTCCAGGGTTCATCCCTGCTCCAGGGTTCAGCCCTGCTCCAGGGTTCAGCCCTGCTCCAGGGTTCATATACAGCCCTGCTCCAGGGTTCAGCCCTGCTCCAGGGTTCATATACAGCCCTGCTCCAGGGTTCAGTCCTGCTCCAGGGTTCAGCCCTGCTCCAGGGTTCAGCCCTGCTCCAGGGTTCAGCCCTGCTCCAGGGTTCATATACAGCCCTGCTCCAGGGTTCATATACAGCCCTGCTCCAGGGTTCATATACAGCCCTGCTCCAGGGTTCATATACAGCCCTGCTCCAGGGTTCATATACAGCCCTGCTCCAGGGTTCAGCCCTGCTCCAGGGTTCAGCCCTGCTCCAGGGTTCAGCCCTGCTCCAGGGTTCATATACAGCCCTGCTCCAGGGTTCAGCCCTGCTCCAGGGTTCAGCCCTGCTCCAGGGTTCAGCCCTGCTCCAGGGTTCATATACAGCCCTGCTCCAGGGTTCAGCCCTGCTCCAGGGTTCAGCCCTGCTCCAGGGTTCAGCCCTGCTCCAGGGTTCAGCCCTGCTCCAGGGTTCATATACAGCCCTGCTCCAGGGTTCAGCCCTGCTCCAGGGTTCAGCCCTGCTCCAGGGTTCATATACAGCCCTGCTCCAGGGTTCATATACAGCCCTGCTCCAGGGTTCAGTCCTGCTCCAGGGTTCAGCCCTGCTCCAGGGTTCAGCCCTGCTCCAGGGTTCAGCCCTGCTCCAGGGTTCATATACAGCCCTGCTCCAGGGTTCAGCCCTGCTCCAGGGTTCAGCCCTGCTCCAGGGTTCATACACAGTCCTGCTCCAGGGTTCAGCCCTGCTCCAGGGTTCATATACAGCCCTGCTCCAGGGTTCAGCCCTGCTCCAGGGTTCATATACAGCCCTGCTCCAGGGTTCAGCCCTGCTCCAGGGTTCAGCCCTGCTCCAGGGTTCATACACAGCCCTGCTCCAGGGTTCAGCCCTGCTCCAGGGTTCAGCCCTGCTCCAGGGTTGTAGGGTTAAGTGGCAGCATGTGCTGTAGTACATGTGAATGCAGTCATAAACAAACAGCCATCAGCAGAGCAGTATTTCAACCAGCATACAGACCTACTGTTCTCTGCTCAGTGCTCGCTGATAAAATCACTACGTCAGACTGGGGGTGCGGTTACTGAAGACTGGGGGTGCGGTTACTGAAGACTGGGGGTGCGGTTACTGAAGACTGGGGGTGCGGTTACTGAAGACTGGGGGTGCGGTTACTGAAGACGGGGGGTGCGGTTACTGAAGACTGGGGGTGCGGTTACTGAAGACTGGGGGTGCGGTTACTGAAGACTGGGGGTGCGGTTACTGAAGACTGGAGGTGCGGTTACTGAAGACTGGGGGTGCGGTTACTGAAGAGCCAAACATATTTTTGATTGATTTTTTTCCCCTGAATGCAAAGTCAAGCAGTACTTGTCGCGGGATAAATCTTACTAATGCAAATGAACATTTAATCTGCACTTAGGGCAGAACTGGAGCGTGTATCCCAGGGGATAATTTGCCGTTTTATGGTTGGAATGAATGGCTCACATAAGCTTGAGCCAACCAGAAAGCCAGTCAGCCAGCCACACAGCTAGACAATCAGCCAGTCAGTCTGTCAGCCAGTCAGTCAGTCAGTCAGTCAGTCAGTCAGCCAGTCAGCCAATCAGTCAGCCAGTCAGTCGGCCAGTCATCCAGTCAGCCAACCAGTCGGTTACGGCCCTCAATCTGGCTGTGTGTGTGTGTGTGTGTGTGTGTGTGTGTGTGTTGTCTTTCCTTCTGTTCTCCGCTCACTCATTCCATTCAGGTGTCATTGGTGATTCCAGTCCAATCAGTCCAATCATCTCATCAAACCGTGCAGTTGTCCAATCATCTGTCACCCCACCTCCTACATAACCCTGCCTGTGTGTCTGTTCTTTGCCTTGTTTGTGTGTGCTGCTGCTTGCTGTATTTTTGTTACCTAAGCTGCTTCTTTGTTAGTTACAGTCAGCAGAAGCGTCATGCCTTTAGAACTTGAGGGGGCATGTGCCCCCTTAGATTATTATTTTTTTTTTTTTACATTTCTGTTATTGTTTGTTTACCATTACATTTTACAATGCAGAACTATGATTATTTTCTCTACTGAGCTGAATGTATTAACTGATGAACAGGTCCTCCAAATATTAGGCTATTCAGTATATCAGATTCAATATACTTCATACTTCAGTATACAGTATACCATTCGGACCAATGCCAAGTGAGTAACAAAAAGGTAGATTTGAAAGAACGCTACCGGTAAGTTTAATTTCACACCGCTTGAGTGGCAACTGGTAGTGTGCTGTGTCCTGATCCTGTCCTGTCCTGTCCTGATCCTGTCCTGTCCTGTCCTGATCCTGTCCTGATCCTGTCCTGATCCTGTCCTGTCCTGTCCTGATCCTGTCCTGTCCTGTCCTGTCCTGTCCTGTCCGATCCTGTCCTGTCCTGTCCTGATCCTGTCCTGTCCTGTCCTGATCCTGTCCTGTCCTGATCCTGTCCTGTCCTGTCCTGTCCTGTCCTGTCCTGTCCTGTCCTGTCCTGTCCTGTCCTGTCCTGTCCTGTCCTGTCCTTTAAACTGCAAAAATGCACAAAAAACACTACAATTTTGCACGCGCTCTGGCTGGGTTCTGGCTGGGTTCTGGCTGGGTTCTGGCTGGGTTCTGGCTGGGTTCTGGCTGGTCTCTGGCTGGTCTCTGGCTGGATTCTGGCTGGTCTCTGGCTGGGTTCTGGCTGGTCTCTGGCTGGGTTCTGGCTGGGTTCTGGCTGGTCTCTGGCTGGTCTCTGGCTGGGTTCTGGCTGGTCTCTGGCTGGGTTCTGGCTGGTCTCTGGCTGGGTTCTGGCTGGGTTCTGGCTGGTCTCTGGCTGGTCTCTGGCTGGTCTCTGGCTGGGTTCTGGCTGGGTTCTGGCTGGTCTCTGGCTGGGTTCTGGCTGGTCTCTGGCTGGGTTCTGGCTGGGTTCTGGCTGGGTTCTGGCTGGTCTCTGGCTGGGTTCTGGCTGGTCTCTGGCTGGGTTCTGGCTGGTCTCTGGCTGGGTTCTGGCTGGTCTCTGGCTGGGTTCTGGCTGGTCTCTGGCTGGGTTCTGGCTGGGTTCTGGCTGGTCTCTGGCTGGTCTCTGGCTGGTCTCTGGCTGGGTTCTGGCTGGGTTCTGGCTGGTCTCTGGCTGGATTCTGGCTGGTCTCTGGCTGGGTTCTGGCTGGTCTCTGGCTGGGTTCTGGCTGGTCTCTGGCTGGGTTCCGGTGTGCAGTGTGGTGGGTGTTGTGGTGACACATGGAGGTAGAGCGTGGTGGTAGAACGGCTGCTCTGTTACATGTATAATGTTGTTAGGGCGCCTACATTTGATTTAGATGTGTTTTTGGCTACTCCACCCCGGACCAATTGGATAGCTGTGAGGTGGTTGATCTGCATAATATTCCCAAGCATTTTGTCCTTTCGCTTCCTGAGAGCACAGGAAAGGAGCGCCTTAGACGATTCATTGTAGAGGAGTTAACAGAGAGGCAGGTGGTAGAGGAGTTAACAGACAGGCAGGTGTTTGGGGCGTCAACACCAGTAGAGTCTGGTGCTGATGGCTCCCCGGCTGAGGACGTGGTTCCAGGACGTTGAAAGCAGACGGCAAGCCTGACACAGAGCCTCGGCTTGGCCAGAAGGGTGAGCAGGCTGGTATGGAGGTCAACATTACGACCTTGTCGCTGTTCATCTTGTTTTCCCCTGCTCAGTCACTCGCTGCCTCCAGTGGTTATGATCGTTTTAAGCTGTGTCCGCCTCGCCTAGAGTTTGAAGCACTGGACAAAGAGAGGAAGTACAACCTGCAGTTAGAGGTACGCTAAGGTAAGTTGAAACAATAATTTGTGTCCTCTCGCAAGGAGAGCAAGACTTGTGCTATTAGTGTGCAGATCCCAGCAGTGTGTTCCGCTGAGGATTCACAACGCAAGGAGGAGCGAGACTCCTTCTATTTGCCACAAGGTGGGTCATATTATAGCTAACTGTCTGACATTAAAATGCAAACTGCTAGCTGAACAGTCTAAGGGGGTTGGTGATCAAAACCCTTCTTTTGGCCGTACCCTCCTTTCCAGCACCTTGGAGTACACTTTCCCTGGGAGGCTGAGTAATGTGATGCCTCTATAATTGGCACACACCCTCTGGTCCCCTTTTTTGAATATTGGGACCACCACCCCAGTCTGCCACTCCTTTGGCACTGACCCGGACTTTCACGCAATGTTAAAGAGGCGTGTCAACCAAGACAGCCCCTCAACACCCAGCGCCTTCAGCATTTCTGGATGGATCTCATCAGTCCCTGGGGCTTTGCCACTGTGGAGTTGTTTGACTACCTCAGCGACCTCCTCCAGGGAAATTTACAATGACTCCCCATCATCTTCCGGCTCTGCCTCGATCATAGAGGGTGGATTAGTCGGGTTCAGGAGTTCCTCAATGTGCTCCTTCCAACGCTCAACAACCTCCTCAGTTGAGGTCAGCAGTGTCCCTTCCTTGCTGAGGTGTCTGATGGTCTTTCAGAAACACTTTGGTGCCGACCGAAAGTCCTTCTCCATGGTTTCTCTGAACTCCTCCCACACCCGCTGCTTTGCCTTGGTCACGGCCGAAGCCGCAGCCCTCCGGGCCAGTCGATACCCTGCAACTGCTTCTGGAGTCCCCCAGGCTAACATATCCCTGACCACCGCTGTCCACCACGGTGTCCGAGGGTTACCGCCCCTTGAGGTACCCATGACCCTCAGGCCACAGCTCCCAGCCGCAGCTTCAGCAAAGGAGGCTTTGAACACATTCATGCTCAATGTCCCCAACCTCCACAGGGATGCCTGAGAAGCTCCGCCGGAGAAGGCAATTGAAATCTCTCTGGACAGGCGTTCCAGACGTTCCCAGTTCACCCTCACTACACGCTTGGGTTTTCCAAAACCAGCTCACCACCAGATGGTGATCAGTGGACAGCTCTGCCCCTCTCTTTACCCGAGTGTCCAAAACACATGGCCTCAGATCAGATGATACGATAACAAGGGGGACCTTACACTGAAAAACATTGCCTACTTCCTCCTATACCGGTTATGGGGGAACCCTTCGAACATGTCTTAGTAGACTGCGTTGGTCTGTAACTAACTAGTACTGACTAACTAGTATCTGTTGACCATTGTGTTACTATCTAGAGGCTATACCTCTTTGAAATATCACAGCTTCCTTGGTGCCACTTTAGTTGATTATTAATATCTATTTGTATTTATTTTATTTTATTTATAAATATATATTTTTACCTTTATCTATAGAAATGTATTGAAACGGGATAAACCCCTTGAGATGGATCATCTCATTTTCGAGGGGGACAGTGAGTCACGTTAAGACCCAGGTTATCTGGCTGATCCTCCTGGATAGAAGCTTTGGTAGTCATGTAATGTAATGTAATGTAATGTAATGTAGTCAACAGTGAGGCCCTGCACTCTGTACTCTGCTAACTGACCAGTTTATCCTGCACTCAGTGAGGGGCCAGTCTGGTCTATATGATGGTGGGTGTGTTCAGTCTGGTCTATATGATGGTGGGTGTGTTCAGTCTGGTCTATATGACGCTGGGTGTGTTCAGTCTGGTCTATATGACGCTGGGTGTGTTCAATCTGGTCTATATGACGCTGGGTGTGTTCAATCTGGTCTATATGACGCTGGGTGTGTTCAGTCTGGTCTATATGACGCTGGGTGTGTTCAATCTGGTCTATATGACGCTGGGTGTGTTCAGTCTGGTCTATATGACGCTGGGTGTGTTCAGTCTGGTCTATATGACGCTGGGTGTGTTCAGTCTGGTCTATATGACGCTGGGTGTGTTCAGTCTGGTCTATATGACGCTGGGTGTGTTCAGTCTGGTCTATATGATGCTGGGTATGTTCAGTCTGGTCTATATGACGCTGGGTGTGTGTCAGTCTGGTCTATATGACGCTGGGTGTGTTCAGTCTGGTCTATATGACGCTGGGTGTGTTCAGTCTGGTCTATATGACGCTAGGTGTGTTCAGTCTGGTCTATATGATGCTGGGTATGTTCAGTCTGGTCTATATGACGCTGGGTGTGTTCAGTCTGGTCTATATGACGCTGGGTGTGTTCAGTCTGGTCTATATGACGCTGGGTGTGTTCAGTCTGGTCTATATGATGGTGGGTGTGTTCCCAGCAGGCCACGCTGTCAACCCACGCCGCTACATTAGTTCTAAGCATTCATAAGTTCTGCGCGGAGGCTGGCTTAGCGGCAGGACCACAAGGAGCGTTCGTTTCCATGGCAAAGGTGGTAGTCTGACTCAGTGCCTGTCTGCTTTATAAAAAAAAAAAAAAAGTTTTTAATAAAAGGGTCTTACGCAGGCATAGAGCATAATTAAGCAATAAACCACGAGAGGCTGTGTGTTATAGTGATTTAAGAACAGCTAGGGGGCGTTGTTAGGCACGACGTGAAGCGTCAGCTATTAGTGTAAAATAAACACACAGCAGTGTAAAATATTAACATTTTTTCAAAACGAAGCATCATTCCCTCAATTCCGCTGAGCAAAATAGTTCCCCTAACAAAAGTGTTGCCAAGCAACAGATGCATTGGATGGAATGTTCAGTTCAAAAACACAATGATAGGCCCATTGGATCAAATGGGAGGCGCATTAATACTGAAAATGGAATGATATGCGGTCCCAGGTGTCTGTTACTGAAGCAATGACTCATGAGAGGGTGTGGTATATGGCCTATATACCACGGCTTGTGCTGCGGTCATAGGCACGAGGCGCAGCCGAGTGCCGTCGACCAGCACAAGCCGTGGTATATAGGCCATATACCACACAACCCTCGAGTGAGTTATTGCTTTTATACAACGGGTTACACCGGCAGGGAATATTTATAGAATCAATACCTAGTATTTTAGTGTCTTAATAGCGATTTTCGTGAACTCCGCCAAGAAAAGTAGTTCCTAAAACTATCATGTTGCTCTGGAGGTTCAAAGTGATGAACAATGAGCCCTAACAACCAAAATACTATGACCAACCTAGCTAGCCTTGAACGTAGTGTAGCCTACCTTTGACCAACCTAGCTAGCCATGACCGTAGTGTAGACTACCTTTGACCAACCTAGCTAGCCATGACCGTAGCGTAGCCTACCTTTGCTGTGCAACTGCAAGTTGCAGTATTGACGATAAACCAGAGTGGTACGGAGAATGTGAAACATTAAACTAGACACATCCAATAGGTGGTGCTGTAATACCGCAGATCTGCCTGGTAGGCTACATAAAAATCACTGAGTCAGGAGTGAATAGACCCAGCTAGCTCGGCAGAGTGTTGTCAGCTGACAGACGTGCATCAGTGTGTGGAGCGCTGTCAGGTGCTGCTGGATTGCGACGGCTAATTCTTCAGTTCTTCATCTGACAACACATCAACTGACCTAATTGTCAAAATGAATAAACAAACACAAACGGGTTATGCTAGCTCGCTGTTAATGAATAAACAAACACAAACGGGTTATGCTAGCTAGCTGTTAATGAATAAACAAACACAAACGGGTTACGCTAGCTAGCTGTTAATGAATAAACAAACAAAAACGGGTTATGCTAGCTAGCTGTTAATGAATAAACAAACACAAACGGGTTACGCTAGCTAGCTGTTAATGAATAAACAAACACAAACGGGCTATGCTAGCTAGCTGTTAATGAATAAACAAACACAAACGGGTTATGCCAGCTAGCTGTTAATGAATAAACAAACACAAACGGGTTACGCTAGCTAGCTGTTAATGAATAAACAAACACAAACGGGCTATGCTAGCTAGCTGTTAATGAATAAACAAACACAAACGGGTTATGCCAGCTAGCTGTTAATGAATAAACAAACACAAACGGGTTACGCTAGCTAGCTGTTAATGAATAAACAAACACAAACGGGCTATGCTAGCTAGCTGTTAATGAATAAACAAACACAAACGGGTTATGCCAGCTAGCTGTTAATGAATAAACAAACACAAACGGGTTATGCTAGCTAGCTGTTAATGAATAAACAAACACAAACGGGTTACGCTAGCTAGCTGTTAATGAATAAACAAACACAAACGGGTTACGCTAGCTAGCTGTTAATGAATAAACAAACACAAACGGGTTACGCTAGCTAGCTGTTAATGAATAAACAAACACAAACGGGTTACGCTAGCTAGCTGTTAATGAATAAACAAACACAAACGGGCTATGCTAGCTAGCTGTTAATGAATAAACAAACACAAACGGGTTACGCTAGCTAGCTGTTAATGAATAAACAAACACAAACGGGCTATGCTAGCTAGCTGTTAATGAATAAACAAACACAAACGGGTTATGCCAGCTAGCTGTTAATGAATAAACAAACACAAACGGGTTACGCCAGCTAGCTGTTAATGAATAAACAAACACAAACGGGTTATGCTAGCTAGCTGTTAATTAATGTGACACAGGCTCTTTGTTAAACAAGATGTATTCAACTCCAAGGAAGATTTGATTGAACTGCAGACGTTTATATGTTATATGTTTAACTGGACAGTCCCATTCATGGTGCAATTTGAGAAATACGTGTCCAAAACCGGGGCGGAAACCCTCGGACTAGCAACAGTAACTAAGGGGGGTCTGTTTGGATGCTGACTGGATTACGACGGCTAATTCTTCAAGCTTTGAGCTGTCTTGTTTCACCGGGGAAGTCCAACAATGTCTCGACACATTTTCAAACAGGCTTTATTTTGGTAAACAGACCACATATTGGGAGTCTTTGTGGTTACTTTATCCGGTAAGGGGGAAAAAATTAGGATGTGATAAACTGACTCGAAAATTAACATTAAAAAGCTGTTACATTGGAATGTTGAAACAGTGAAACAAGACGGCTCAAAGCTTGATGGTTCATGAGGCCAGTATGTACAGTAGGCTAGTGTAATGATAGGCGCAGTAATATTTCAAATAGAACTGTAAGGAGGCTTTGCCGTGGTATATCGTGTCACATACAACGGCGTTTAACCAAGCACCCGTTGT